>NC_058519.1:300770082-300782582 GCF_904849725.1 Hordeum vulgare subsp. vulgare
CTCCTATATACAGTAACATCATTAGTTTCGACCATTGAACCTTACAAATTTGAGCGATTCAAATTTGTATTCGAACATTCATTTGATATTATATTGCAAATCGTAACACCTTTTCAATTGATTCCTTTTGCCCCTAAATACTCATGTCATATATTTTTGTACATATACATGGTACTTCAGTTCAACTACTTTTGACCTTCTGAATGGAAATTCAATCATACTTCAATTTTCTATAACCTGTGTTGTACAAATAAATTCTTTCTACAAATAAATTCGTATGTCTTATACTATTTGTCAAACAACATTCATCTTGTTCTCCCAATATTTTTTATCATCTCCCATAGTGCATGCAAGTCAAGCTTATATAGCGATAGTTGATCATCCTTTGACTCTTTTGAGTTGACCCCTTTCACCTTTCCTTTTACAAGACCATAAGGCCCTATTTTTTATTAAAACTTAGTATGTTGTATTTTGCACCAAGACATGTTTTGTTCTTATGGTTCTTCCTTTTGGCATGAATGTTTATTGAATGCTATTCGTTTTACGATAGATTGCTCGGAGTGTGGCGTGTAGAATTATCAGGATTATGAGAGCGACCATCTTCATCAAGTAATACCCGGCAAGTTCACATTGATCATATTTTTACTGATGGTTTTATTGCATTAGTTTCAACCTTCTTCACCCATTGCATGCAAGTAGGTACTTGGAGACTTTGGTTATTGAGTAGTATGTTATGATAGGCACCCCTAAACCCTTGTTACTTTGGCCCAGACGTTATTTTGCTATGCTCCTAGTAGACGGGGTTTGGTTGAGTGTTTATCATGAGTGTTGTGAGAAACTTAATAATCAAGACCTAAAGACTCCAAGACTTGCAATACCTCATAACGAAATATACCTCTGGGTGAAGGACGGTTCAGATGGGGTCCCTAGGAAAACCAGCGGAGGACCCGGGATGCATGGAGAAGCGCCATGACATCTTGCGGAAAGCTTCACCCAGGCTCAAAGAGAATGATGGATATTTCAAGACCCAAGGCTTACTTGCACAGCCACAAGTCATTATGGGCTCTGGCCTGGTTGGACAACGTGTTGACTCTGGACGGGCGGTGCTACAAGATTTAGAAGAATGGTAGGATTGGATGGGCACCGACAGAGGCTTAGAGGAACCCGTTGAAAGATCATGTTTTGATCATCCGGTTCTCAAACACCCTGAACTGCGAGGACTTCAATGGAGGCGATCAAATCTTGTGGGGAACGTGTGCAAAACTCTGCAGAGTACTCAAACCTAATCGATTAGCTGTGTCCATGGTCATGGACAACTTGAGCCAAAGGAACTGAAACTATCACGAATTCTAAACACCATTTATTATTGTTTTGGGTAATATTTATAACTTGGGTATGAGAAATGGTTGGTGGAACCTTTCTCATTAACAACCAACAATGTAGTGAATTTTGCTTTTACCTCGCTCTTGTAGGAAAAATTTGCTTTACGAAAAACTTAAACTACTGCCCCACTTGTCATATATGCATATAGTATAGATGATATTTTACCCCTCTCTTTTGTGACTTGCCGGCATAGTTAATATGCTGACCTACACTGCTGCAACGTCTTATGTTGCAGATACTTTGTTCGACGAGTAAGAGTATGATTCAGGGTTACGGTCTGTAGACAACCTGCCGTTGTTGTTTATTGGGACTCCACTCCCTTTGACTGATTCCGCTGAGATTTTGTGGTATATATCAGTTTTACATTATTTACATGTGATTGCACTTTGATATATACATTGATGTACTGTGTGTGCCAGCATACTGATCCAGGGATGCCACAGATACACAGAGGCTTGACTTATTTTGGGTCGGGTCGCTACAGAAATTGTATCAGAGCACATGTTGACTTTAGGCAATGACCCTAGATACAGGAAATCCCTTAGGAAAGCATCTCTCTAAAAATTTATTTCCAAGAACATCCTTTACTTCTCATATCTTCTGATTTCATCAAATGTTCTCTCTCACCTCAAATAGTTAGACAATCCCCTTTTGCCTTGGACCACATTAAGGAGCAACTGAGTCCCACTTCAAATTAAAGAGGATTTCACCATGCATTTGAAGAATTGCAGTTGCACCAATTGAAGACTCTAAAGAACCGAAGAATTCGAAGACCCTGAAGCGTTCCAATATTTATATGGCCATTAGAAGTCCAAACCCCTGTTATATACCCACGTTAGATACGATGATTTGTGAGCCGTCATTTGTGTGTGTTTTCCGACAGCCACAAATAAAACCTATTCTAAAAATATTGTTTGTATTGTATGTATTTCCCTTTTTCCCTCTCTCCCTTACCCATCTCATCCCCAAAACCTTGGACCCAATAGATGACGTATGAAGCTGGACTTGTAATCTCGGGACCAATGACCCAGCTGGAAGTTGAAATATGGATTCAGAACATGGGGAACCACTTCGGGAGCGATTTGATTTCAAGGAAGTATGAAGTTGCACACGCCCTTCAATACTTTACCAAAGGTGCTGCTATCTGGTGGAAAATGCATCATGCCATACAAGGATTTAGTGGAGCGGAAACCTGGGACGAATTCCAAAAGACTCTGTTAAGATCCCTTCTCATTTAGAAGTGCTATGATAACCCGATGAACAAGCCTTGTGCATGCAAGATCTATGGAGAAATAGGACACACCCAGGAAGAACATAAGGATGAATGCCCTCATTGTGAAGAAAATCACTCATCAGAGGAATGCCCAAGTAGTCACGTGACTTGTTTCTTGTGTGAAGTAACCACCCACTACCCAGCCTAGTGTTACATTTACCGCCAGGTGCAACAAGTTGTCAAGCAGCAGAAAGAAGCAATGAAGGAAACACTCAAGAAGAAGATTTTAGAAGAACATGTGATGAAGGAAAATATTGAAGACCCCGATGGATAACTCCTAACCAACTTTTTCTCCAATGCCTGTTACTCATGTGGATAAGAAGGACATTTTTCAGAGGATTGCACGAAGGAAAGCCATAATTATCTGGGAGACTTCCCGATAGAAAAAGTATAGTTTGATCCATATTAAATAGAAGAACTCGCCAAAATGAAGAAGTCCAAAAATAAAAGAAAGTACACCAAGAAGAGCCAAATCCCCGTAGATAAGGACCTGAGTCATATCCCATGTTTTAAATGCAAAACCTTAGGTCACTATGCCAATATGTGCCTAGCAAGGAAGCAGGAAACTCAAGGAGCAAAAACAAACACCAAGAAGCCTCGAGACAGGTCGGAAGTCATTTGTTTTCGTTGCAAGGAAGCAGAACATTACGCTAGTAATTGTCCACAGGGGAAGAAAGCTAAAATGGAGTAGTTATGTTTTGACAATGGTAATAAGTGTGACATGAAGCACTCTTGTTTTCATGAGATTATGGAGTTGAAATGTGTAATGGAAGTCTCTGAGATTGTAATAACTTCATGGATCAATAGAATTTATGTGTAATAATTTCCTATGTTGAATTGTATGAGTTGTTTCTTTATGAACAAAGATCCCTTACCATTTTCGAGGAATTGAGAAAATATGGTCTATGCAGGCATGAGTATCTTCCATTTTAAGTTTGGTAGTAATCGGTAAACCCACATGATCCAAGGAGTAGGAATGTACCATGCATACCAAGGAGCCAAATCCACTGAATACAGTTGAAGGAAATGTTGGATCATATCAAACTATGTGGGTGACAACATTTGTAACCAAGTACCTTTGAAGTTGGGATTTCGAGAATAGAATGAGGATGACATAAAAGGAATTATTATGAGGAACTAGTACCTGAGGATAAACAAACGAATGGCAAGGAAAAAATGAGTTCAAGGAATTCAATCGGTAGCAAGGATGCATCTCAAGATTTTCATGAAGGTTGCCCCAAGAGCATGAAGGAATAAGCTATGATGGATTAGCAAACTTTTTCTTAGGAGCATACGAAAACTTGAGAGTGGTGAAGAACACGATAGACGTTTGTTAAGCTTGCAGAAACAATGGATTTATCCGAACTTCATTCTTGTACAAGAAAAATTCTGCAGCGCTTGTGAGGATGCCCGAGTGTTAGAATACGAGATTCGCTAAACCTTATACAGAGTAATGATTTGGGTGCGGAACAAATGATCACCATGACGACTTACTCTTATCATTCTCTTGTTATTCGGAATGGTAAATCTGAGACACTTACCCATAGCGAGAGACGACGCTCTTTGAAGCTTTTGTTTAAGCCTTAGTATGGTATGATGAAAGCCCATGTACATGGCAATTGTTGTCACGCGTAGGAATTTTTTTTACGGTGAGGATGAAGCCAAGACCCTTTTCGCTGCAGGATAACCATAAATGATAGACCACCATGAGAATCATCGATAGATTATTTAGAAGGGTCACGAGACTTGTTAGTTAAGAAGACCTAGTGATGGAAGAAGCTTATATCAACAGAAGAGCCCTCGTTTTGATGGAAACATTATGAATATAATGAAAGAGCATCACCAAAGAAGTTACCATGAAGAATGTGAGGAGCCAGATGCCAAGACCCCACAGGATTGTTACAAATTTGAGGGACTGGTAACTCTCATTTTAAGTGTGGTAGCACCCCACTTTGCAGGAGATTGGATTTGTTAGAAGACCTCGAAAACCCTAACCTTTTCTTTTCTAGCCTCTTTGAATCTCGAGGACGAGATTCATTTTAAGTGTGGTAGTTTGTAACATCCCAAAATTATAATTTTGGACTGTTATAACAAATAAATAATCAGGATTTTTTTTGTTTGAATGATATGTGATTGATTGTTTGAAATTGAGTGGAATTTCAAACTTCAAAAAAAATAATGAGTGGGAATAAAATGACTTTCCCAATTTTTTCTATTTTGAATCCCTTTTCAATTTTGAGTTTGAATATTTTTAAAACCCTCTCACAAGAAATCAAATGAGAGGAGGAAAATGACACTCCAAAATCACACGCAATGTCTTCATTTAAATTTGAAGTATTTGCAATTTATTTGAAATTTAAATTCCTTCTCATTTCAAAGTTATTGCGAAAAAATATTTTTTTAAGTTTTTTATTTGGTCTTAAAAATATGTTCATGTTGTAGGAAATTTTATTCTGAACATTTTGATATATAATATGCGTATATAAAATATTCTCTTAATTTCTTTTATATTTGTTTTTCGCTGTTTATTTTCAAAAATAATAAAAGGAACTATTCACCATGAATACTGTTCATCTGGAATTCAACAAAACAAAAAAAAAGCCACAGCAGGCTGAATTTGCGTGACGCTGCTCGCCGAAGCCCTTGGCCCATGCGATACTAGTTTCCCTCTTTTTTCTATTTTCCCAACAACAACAATAACAATACCAACAACACCACCACCAACAACAATAACAACAACGACGACGACAACGATAAAAATGATGACAATAATGACAAAGACGAGAACAACGACAACAACGATAACAACAACAACGACAACAACGATGAAAATGATGACAATAATGACAAAGACAAGAACAATGACAACAACGATAACAACAACTACGATGACAACAAAGACAACAATGATGAAAATGATGACAATAATGACAAAAACAAAAACAATGACAACAACGATAACAACAACGACGACGACAACAACGACAACAATAACAACATTAAGAAAACAGAAGACAAGGACGACAACAACAACAACAACAACAAAAACAGTGACAACAATGACAATAGAAACAACAAAGACAACAACAACACCGAATACAACTTTGACGACGACGATGAAGATGACAACAACAACAACAACAACAACAACAACAATTACAACAACAACAACAAAGACGACTTTGACGATGACGATGACGACAACAACAACAAGAACAACAACAACAACAACAACAACAACAACAACAACAACACAACCAACAACAACAACAACAACAACAACAACAACAACAACAACAACAACAACAACAACAACGACGACGACGACAACAACAACGAAAACAACAATCACAACAAGGACAACAACAACAACAACATCATCACAAACAACGACAATAATGAGAACAACGAAGATGATAATAATGACCACGACGACGACAAGGATGAGGATGACGATAACTTCGACGATGACGACGCGAACAACAACAACAGCAACAAAAACAACAACAACAACACCACGACCACCACCAACAACAACAATAACAACATCAAGGACAACAACAACAACAACGAGAACAACAATCACAACAAGGACAACAACAACAACAAGGACGACGGCGATGACCACAACGACGAGAACAACAACAAGAATGACAACAATAAGAACAACAACCACAACACAACAACAATGTCGACAACAGCAACAACAGCTATAGCAACGACAACAACAACAAAAACAACAACAACAAAAACAACAACAACAACAACAACAAAAATAACGACGACGACAACAACAACGACAATGACGAGAACAACAACAAGAACGATAACAACATCAATGACAACAACAACATTAACAACAACAACAACAACAACAACAACAACAACACAACAACAAAACAACAACAACAACAACAACAACAACAACAACAACAACAACAACATCAACGAAGACGACAACAACAACAACATCAACAACAATGACAAGGAGAACAACAATGTCAATAACAAGAACAACATCGACGATGACAACAACGATGATGAAAACGACTACAACAACGACAATGACGAAAGCGATGACAACAAAAACAACAACAACAACGACGATGACGACGACGACGACAACGACAACAACAACAACAAAGAAAACAACAAAAACAACAATCATGACGATGATGAAGATGACAACGACGACAATAACAACAATGAGAACGACAAAAATAACAACGACGACGATGACGCCGACAACGACGATGACGCCAACAACAACAACAACAACAACTACAACAACAACTACAACAACAACGACCACAACAATAACAACAACAACGACGACAACAACAATCACAACAAGGACAACAAAAACAACAACAAGAACAACAACAATAACAACAACAACAACAACAGCAACAACAACAACTACAACAACAACAACAACGACCACAACAACAACAACAACAACAACAACGACAACAACAATCACAACAAGAACAACAAAAACAACAAAAGAAAAACAACAACAAAAACAACAACGATGACGATGACCAGAACGCCGACAACAAAGACAATGACGAGAACAACAAAAACAATGACAGCAACAACAACAACAACAACAAAATTTTGCCGTCAGCCCATGACGGCAAACAATGTCGTCAACCCATGTGCCGGCAAAAGGTGTCTTTGCCATCAGTAGCCGGGAGGGCAGACGATAAAAAAATTGTCGTTAGTGACATTATGTTGCCGTCTTCTGAGATGATAGACGACAAATATTTGGTAGGAAGACGAAACGGCCTAGCTAACGGACGACGTTAGTCAGTTTTGCCGTCTGCTTCACACGTACAAGACGGCAAACCACTTCAAAAATTTGATGTCTGACAGCCGTGTACAAAACGGCAAAACACCTATGATTTTTGCCGTCTACTGAGCGTGTACAAAACGACAAACAACATGATATCTTTGCCGTCTGCCGAAACTGTAGAAGACGGCAAATTAATCATGTTCTTTTGCCGTCATAAACATGACAGCAAAGAGGCTGCTAAATAAACAACATATGCCGACAGAAATAGATTACCAGCATAAATAGACAATATAACAACAGAAATAGACAATATAACAGCTTAAATACACAATATAGCACACACCATAACACATTCATAATCCATACATATATCACAAACCATAACACGTACATACAACATATGACACACACCATAACACATACATCGAGCTTATAGCACACAACATAACACATACATACAAGATATAACATAATCCATATCCATATAGCATATAACATAATCCATAGCACATTCATAAAGCATATAACATAATTAATATCCCATCCATATATATATATATATAGTATGATCCATATCACATCCATGTCATAATATTTTGCATTACTACATAATATTTAGCATTACAACAAATGTCTTCATATCAATACCGTAGTCCAAAGAGCATATATATGGCAACATAATATTTGGCATTATGATATTATTGAAATAATATATCGCAATCATGTAAGATCAACGAGCTCAATTTGAAATAATTTTTATGTTGAATGGGGGCAATGGAAGAGAAATCTATTCATTTTTTTATAGAACAGAACCATAGAGTTGAGAGTGCGACACATACAACAAATCAGGGAAAGATTACAAGCTCTACAATACCTATGAACATCCCAATCATGTATGGTCGATGAACTTGATTTATAGTTAGTCTAAATTGCATAAATAAAACTATCAGGATATAAATATTTTTTGAAAGCGTCTAAAATGTGAATGGAGAAGAAAAATACTCCAGCGATTTACATGGTTCTAAAATGTGAATGTAGGTGACTCATCTAGTTCTATGTAAATATATAGCTTCAAGTGGTCTCTAAATCATGAAGATCTCAAGTGGTCTATACTTGTAAATGAGATATGGAGGCACTAACCATAGCAGATCTCAAAGATGCACAGATTGCTTCAGGAACCATGCAAAGTGGTAAGAGACATATAAGATACTAATCAGTCTACTACTTCTGAATCCTGGTCTTCACACAACCTTTTATCATCACTGTTGAGACTGAGTATATACACTATTTTCTAAGTATATATCTTGATATGAGGATGAACAATACTATAGTACAGGAATGACACTAAGGTTAAAGGTATTTCTTTAAAATCTTTTCATGGAGTGGATTGGCATTATAGCTTAGGGTTGTGTGTCAATTTAATATAATATAAAAAAAATCAATCCCGAGCAAGCCTATTACAAGAAAAAATTTAGCTGATGGTTAAGCAAATAGGGTTTGCACAACATTAAGTTGGCACAGATTCTCAAGAAAACAGAAATGGATCCAAACGTGTTGAGCATAAGTTTGGGTGCTTTAAGTTCTAAAGTCTCAATGGTGCAATTTGGAAATGCAGTACGTTGAGAAGGCATGTGCAAAAACTTACATATGGTTGGGAACTCGCTCCTTGGCATAGCTCTGCTGGTACTTCTTTTCCCATCTCCTTAAAAAGGGCCTATGAAAAAAATATGTAGCATTAGAATAGCTAGTTTTTTGAATCACCAATTTGAAATATGTGGAAAAATTTAAAAGTACCACTAGGATCTGTTCATGCATATCCACTTTATGTTGTAGGTTCTCATTATGTCGCTGCATGTTCACATTATGTCGCTTCAGCTCTTCATTTTCTTGAACAGTTCGTCGATGTGCCACTGAAGTTGAGGGCCTCAATTTCTTTTCTCTAGCCATTGAGATAACATCAGCCTTCTTAATTGCCACATCTGCTATTGCTAGTCGCCCATGGGGAATGCCACCTGATGATTCATATAATATTTGCCCATCCAACTCTCACTGGTCCCAATCATCAGGATGTGCGGCTCTAGCCAAAGCAGAGTAATCATCCTAGAACACTAGCGATATTAACTTGTATAGATGCATGTAGAACAAGTACTTAGTGAAAAGAAGATAAGAAAGAATGTTCGAAGAGTTTTTTTGCCTTCCTGCTGAGGGTCGTGCTAGTTCTACCACTGCCATCCCAATTCTTGAGTCCATATTTCATTGCAGCATATGTATTCAACGTGGTAGCCCTTTCAGGTCCATATTTCTCTGCATACAACCTCTGTAATCTATCTTTAATAGGGAGGTATCTCAACACTTTACGTGGGACTTTATTCTGGCCTTCTTCGTAGCGAGATGTACCGCATATGTCACACTTCTCTTTATGCTCATTATCTTTATAGTACAACATGCAGTTATTTTTACACACATCAATTTTGACATAAGGCATACCAAGGCCTTCTAAGAGTTTCTTAGATTTGTAGAAGTCCTTGGACAAGTTAGCACCTGGAGGCATAAGTTCATGGGTGATTTTTAACACAACATCATATTCTGCAATTGACATATTATACTGAGATTTCATTGCAAGCAAACGGGCTACTGCAGAAAGACGCGAGTGTGTTGTGTTCTCATGGACAATTTCATCAGCACTACTAACCATCCTATAGAAAACCTTGGCAGAGGATGTTGGTTCTTCATCAATTGGTGGAGGATAGGGTCCACCGAGCTCAACTAACATATTGTCCATTCGGTTAACCATTTGGCCAATTTCATCATGCCTTACACAATTTGTGGCAGAGGCGAATCCGTCTTGGCTAGGAACATCTCACCATGTTCTGTCCACATTTCATAGTAATCCCTAAATCCATATTTATAGAAGTGCTTCTCTACCTCATCCGTACCACGCTTAAAATAATTACGACACTTGGCACATGGACACTTGATTTTACCACCTTCGGCTACGCCAGGAAAAGAGAATGCATGGTCTAGAAATCGGTTGGTTTGTTCAAGCCATAGGTTAGAAGGAATTTGAACAAACTGCCAATCACTATACATCCATGTATGAACTGCCATTTAACAAATTCTATGTTGAAAATGGAATATATGAGCTATTTGATAATTTAAGCTCAACACATCATACTTAAGATGAGCTATTTAGCAACAACAATACATATATAGTAATTGGAAGCAAACAAATGTACACATAAGGAAAAAATGTAATGCGGAAAGTTTAATGCTTACCAAAGGCTTGCTGAAATAGTGAGTCAGAAAGCTGGCTAACAAACTCCCAAAGTCCACCACAGTATCCCAATCAGGTGGTCCAAGTGGGAAAATTACGAGCATCCCTTGTAGCATTGTTGAGCAGTTAGTACCTAAATCAAATGGGAAGAAAGAAAAAAGTAAACTAATGACAGTTATTCAATTCCAAAGAGAAGAACGCAAATTTATTTAAGTACTGATTGTGCTACTACATAATGAAAGGAAATGAGAAACCTAGGATGTACTTTTCATAAAGGAAAATGAAACTGAACAAACGTGCTTCCATTCTTTACTAGAAGAAAACTCACCTAGCCTAGAATTTTCTTCAGGATGAATGAAGCTTCAAAAAATAAACTATGATGCATCAATTGAACATCCTAACTCGGCACTTAAGTCTATTTGACTAACAGGCCGTCCTATCATTCCAGTGAACAAATCGATCAGGTTGCTTCACTCTACTTCCTAAATGAATTATTATAGGTTGTACCGGTGCTAAAGTTCGAATCTTGTGATGTCAAACCAGTGTATTTCTTCATAAAAGTTTTTTTTTGTCATACATGTACCAAGCTAAGGCTATTTTGCAAAAAAAATGATGTCACATGACACAACAAAAATGTATGTAGCCTCACCAATCCTGGATTTTTGTCCGAAACAAATATACTGCTGATTTGTAGCACTAGGATGTTAACCAGAGTAACCCAAGAGTTACTAGCACAAGACATGAGCATGTATAGTGCAAGAAAGGAAGCATAACGAATTATGTACACAAGCCCGAACAAGGACACACGTAAAATCCAGTGACCACATCCGTTTGGAGCATGTACAGTGGAGGAAGGAGTTAGGAGGAATTACAGAAATCAGCTATGTACGCACGTACCAAAGGTGAAACACAGTCGATTTGGTGAGGTGGTAGAGCACTGTGCCAGATCCAAGCGAGTCCCAGTTCCTCCAAACAAAGCACATGACGAGATGAGCTGAAAAAAATACGCATAGATCCAATGAATAAATACTAAAACACTTCCATCCAGAAGATATGCGATCGTGCACACAGCCGGGGAAATAAACTAAGATGGAGAGAGCATGTAGTGGAGTTTCATAGCTAGGCATATGGATGGGGATTGTCCGTGGTTGGAGGAGGATGGGGCGGCAACGGTGGCTCGGACGAGGACGGAGATGTTCGATGCAAAGGCGACGGGTTGGTGGTCAACGACCCAAGGAATAGAGCAAAGGGCGTAGATGAGAGGTTGGGGAGGCTAAGGATTTGAGGAGCAGCCGGCGGCGACCGGAGGTAAGGCCCGACCGACAGTGGAGCGGCCGAATGGCCTACCCTCCCGACATGTCGCGCACACCAACGACTGTGTCGACCGGTGAGGCCGGCGGCAGCAGCCTTGGAGGTCACCGGAGCGGCTGAGAGGCTCGGGGCGACTGGTGGCGGCGGTGGGGAACCCTAGCGCTGGGCATTTTTCACTCGCAAGAGGAGAGTTTGAGTGGCTGCTGCGCGCTGGTTTATGTTTTTGTTTTGACATGTTCTGGGGTGTTTTTTGGTGCAGTGTACGCTATCTTTTTTCAGTCGCGAGAGGGAGACACATGTGCCTGTTTTTTTTCGCTCTTTGTCGTCTTCTGTATGAAGTACGAGACGAGAAAACTTAATTTCTGCCGTCAGCCCTCACGAATTCAAGACAACAAAATTGCCTACCATTTAGGTCACTTAGCCGCAGTCATGGACAGCTTTTTGCCGCCATTCGTAGCGTA
>NC_058519.1:300800082-300805082 GCF_904849725.1 Hordeum vulgare subsp. vulgare
GGCGCTGCCTTTAGAGCCTCCGCACAGGCCTTGTGAAGCCGTAGCAGAACAGAGCGTCGGCCGCGGTACCCCATTTCCAAGGGAACGCGGCGCAGCGCCCAAACTTTCAAGAATTTGGCGGTGAGTTTACTTAGATTTGAGAAAGACTCCACACCCCCTACCTGGCGCGCCGAAGATGTCTGCGGTGCGAGGTCGACACCTATGGGAATCAACGTGAAACCCTTGTGATCGTAAGGCGGGGATAGGTGGCGTGACAAGCAGAGCTAAAGATCAGCACTCGGCAAACCTTTTTACCCAGGTTCGGGCCGCTTACGCGTAAAACACTACGTCCTGCTTGTCTGATTGTATTAAGCATTTTGTTGTTTGTTAAAGTGACTGTTGATGATTGTCTTATGAGTCAACATCCAAAGAGTCTAACCCCTTATGAATGAGCTAAGGGCCTCCTTTTATAGGCAAAGGGGTCACCTACAGTGCTCGATGACAGGTTCAGGAGGAGTTATAGTGAATCTAAAGCGGTGCTTATCCATCTACCGCTGTCAGGTGCGTTAAATGCACATCTTGTCCTTGTCAGCGATGTGCTGGTGAAGACACGTATCCAGGTGTTTTGACACTTGGACGCTGCTCTGGTGCAAGCGGAAGGCGCTGGAACATGGGGGCGGTGGCACTGTGGCAAGGGTTGTTTCCCTCTAGTGCCTAGCCCCGTCATCCCAGCAAGGAGTTTGCCGGAGCATTGGGTCTTCGTCCAGGCAAGTGAGTTTGCCGGGGACTTCGGTCGTCATCCTAGCAAGGGAGGCATGCCGAGGTCTTGTACTTGGTGAGTTCACCACGCCCAACAAATGAGCGTGGCATTGGTCATCTTCCCGGCAATGCTATCTTGCCGAGGCCTTGATAATCTTGGGGGTTGTATCTTGTCTGGGTCCAACCATGCACTGTCGGCAGGGGCTCTTCGCGCCCGTGCACAAGTCTGGGGCACTAGGGATCCGAGTCTTTAGTGCACCAACATTGTTGTTGTTGTTGTTGTTGTTGTTGTTGTTGTTGTTGTTGTTGTTGTTGTTGTTGTTGTTTTTGTTGTTGTTGTTGTCGTCGTCGTCGTCGCCTTCGTTGTATATGTTGTTGTTGTTGTTGTCGTTGTTGCCATTGTTGTCGTCGTTGTTGTTGTTGTCGTCGTCGTCCTTGTTGTTGTTGTCTTGGTTAATGTTGTTTTGTTTTTGCTGTTGTTGTTGTTGTTGTTGTTGTTGTTGTTGTTGTTGTTGTTGTGGTCGTCGTCGTCGTCATCATCGTCTTCATTGTGGTTGTTGTTGTTATGGTTATTGTTGTTGTTGTTGTTGTTGTTGGTGGTGGTGGTGTTGTTGTTGTTGTCGTCGTTGTCGTCGTCATCGTCGTCTTTGTTGTAGTTGTTTTTGTTGTTGTTGTTGTTGTTCTTGTTGTTGTTGCTATTGCTTATGTCATTGTTGTCGTCGTCGTTGTTTTTATTGTTGTTGTTGTCGTTGTGGTTTTTGTCGTCGTCGTTGTTTTTGTTGTTCTTCTTCTTGTTATTGTTCTTGTTGTGGTTGTTGTTGTTGTTGTGGCTTTCATCGTTGTTTTCGTGGTAGTGGTGGTGGTCGTCACCGTCATCGTTGTCGTCCTCGTCGTTGTTGTCGTCTTCATCGTTGTCGTCGTCGTCTTCGTCGTCATCGTTGTTGTTGTTGTTGTTGTTGTTGTCATCGTTGTCGTCGTCATCGTCGTCATCGTCATCATCGTTGTCATCGTCTTCATTCTCGTCGTCGTTGTCGTCGTTGTTGTTGTTGTTGTTGTGGTTGTTGTTGTTGTTATTGTTCTAGTTGTTGTTGTTGTTGCTGCTGTTGTTGTTCTTGTTCTTGTTGTCGTCGTCATCATCCTCTTCATTGTTAATGTTGTTTTTCTTTTGTTATTGTTGTTTTTCTTTTGTTATTGTTGTTTTGGTTCTTGTACTCATCATCGTCATCATCCTCGTTGTTTTTTGTTGTTGTTTTTGTTGTTGTTGTTATTGTTGTTGCTCTCATCTTTGTCGTTGTTGTCATCGTCGCCGTTCTCGTCATTGTTCTTGTTTTTGTTGTTGTTGTTGTTGTCGTCCTCGTCGTCTTCATTGTTCTTGTTGTCATCATCGTCGTCATTATTCTTGTTGTTGTTTTTGTTGTGCTTGTTGTTCTTGTTGTTGATGTTGTTGTTGTCGTCGTTGTCGTCGTCGTCGTTGTTCTTTTTGTTGATGTCGTTGTTGGTGTTCTTGTTGTTGTCATTGTTTTTGTTTAAGTCATTGTTGTTGTTGTTGTTGTTGTCGTTGTTGTTGTTATTGTCGTTGTTGTAGTTGTTCTCATAATTATCGTTGTTGTCGTGTCTGTCGTCGTCGTCGTCGTGGTTGTTGTTTTTGTTCTTGTTCTTGTTGTTGTTGTTGTTGTAGTCGTCGTCGTCTTCGTCTTCGTTGTTGTTGTTGTTGTTGTTGTTGTTGTTATTGTTATTTATTTATTTATGTTGTTGTTGTCGTCGTCGTCTTCGTTGTTGTTGGTGGTGTTGTTGTTGTCGTTGTTGTCACTGTTGTCGTTAATGTCACTGTTGTCGTTAATGTCGCTGTTGTCATTGTTGTTGTTGTTATCGTTCTTCTCGTTGTTCTCGTCATTGTCATCGTTGTCGTTGTTGTCGTCGTTGTCGTCGTCGTCCTTATGGTTGTTGTAGTAGTAGTAGTAGTCGTCGTCTTCATCATCGACGTCGTCATCATCGTCATTGTCGCCATCGTCATCGTCATCATCGACGTCGTTGTCGTCATCGTTATAGTCGTCTTTGTTGGTTTTGTTGTTATTGTTGTCGTTGATATCATTATTTTCGTTGTTGTCGCTATTGTCGTCGTGGTTGTTATTGTCGTTGATGTCGCTGTTTTCGTTGTTGTTGCTGTTGTCATTGTTTTTGTTGTTTTTGTTGCCGTTGTTGTCGTTGTTCTTTTCATTGTCCTTGTTTTCGTCATTGTCCTTGCCGTCATCGTCCTTGTTGTTGTTGTTGTTTACATTGTTGTTGTTGTTGTTGTTTTTGTTGTTGTTGTTGTTGTTGTTCTTGTTCTTGTTGTTGTCGTTGTTGTCGTTGTTGTTGTCGTTAACGTTGTTGTCGTTCTTCTCGTTATTGTCGTCGTTGTCGTTGTCCTTCTCATCATCGTCCTTGTTGTTGTTGTTGTTGTTATTGTTATTGTTGTTTTGTTGTTGTTGTTGTTGTTGTTGTTGTTGTTGTTGTTGTTGCTTTTTGTTGTTTTTGTTGTTGTTGTTGTTGTTATCGTCGTCGTCGTCGTCGTCATTGTTGTTGTTGTTGTTATTGTTGTTGTTGTTGTTGTTATTGTTGTTGTTGTTGTCGTTGTTGTCGCTTTTATCGTTGTTGTCACTATTGTCGTCGTTGTTATAGTTATTGTCGTTGTTGTTGTTGTCGTCGTCGTCGTCGTTGTTGTTGTTCTTGTTGTTGTTGTTCTTGTTGTTCTTGTTGTTGTTGTTGTTGTGGCTGTTGTTGTTGTTGTTGTTGTGGCTGTTGTTGTTATGGTGGTGGTGGTCGTCGTCTTTGTGGGGGTGGTCATCGTCGTCGTCGTCTTCGTTGTTGTTGTTGTTGTAGTTGTTGTTTATGTCGTTGTTGTCGCGTCGTCGTCATCGTCGTGTTTGTTGTTTTTGTTGTTGTTGTTGTCGTTGTTGTCTCTGTTGTCGTTGTGGTTATTGTTATTGTTGTTGTTGTTATTGTCTCTGTTCTCGTTGTTATTGTTGTTGTCGTTGTTCTCGTCGTTGTCGTTGTTTTCGCTGTTTTTGTTGTTCTCGTTGTTGTCGTCGTTGTTGCTGTCGTCGTCATCGTCGTCGTTGTTGTTGTTGCTGTTGTTATTGTTGTTGTGGTTGTTGTTGTTGTTGTGGTTGTTGTTGTTGTTGTTGTTGTTGTTGTTGTTGTTGTTGTTGTTGTTATACTTGTTGTTCTGGTTGTTGTAGTTGTTGTAGTAGTTGTTATTATTTTTGTTGTTGTCGTCGTCCTCATTCTTTTTTTGTTGTTGTTGTCGTTGATGAGGTTGTTATCGTTGATGTCATTGTTATCATTGTTGTTGTTGTTGTTGTTGTCATTGTTCTCGTTGTTCTCGTCATTCTCGTTGTTGCCGTTGTCGTCCTTGTGACTTTTTGTTGTTTTTTGTTGTTGTTCTGATTGTTGCAATCACTATTGTCATTGTTGTCGGTGTTTTCATTGTTGTTGTTGTTGTTGTCGATGTTCTCGTTGTTCTCATCATTGTCGTTGTTTTTGTCATTGTTGTCGTCTTCATTTTGTTGTTGATGGTGGTGGTGGTGGTTTAGTTGTTGTCGTCGATGTGCTTGTTGTCGTTGTTGTCACTGTTGTCGTCTTCATTTTGTTGTTGTTGTTGTTAGTGGTGGTGTAGTTGTTGTCGTCGTGGTTGTTGTTGTTCTCGTTGTTGCCATTGTTCTTGTCATTATCGTTGTTGTCGTCGTTGTCGTCATCATCGTCGTCATCGTCCTTGTTGTTGTTGTTGTTATTGTTGTGTTGTTGTTCTTATTTGTTGTTGTTGTTGTCGCCGTCGTCGTCATCGTCGTCTTCGTTGTGGTTGTTGTTGTTGTTGTTCTTGTTCTTGTTGTTGTTGTTGTCGTCGTTGCTAGCTCTTTTGTTGTTGTTGTCGTCATTGTCGTCGTTGTTGTTGTTGTTGTCGTTGTTGTCGTCATTGTAGTATTGTCGTCGTCGTCGTGGTTGTTGTTGTTGTTGTTGTTGTTGTTGTTGCTGCTGTTGTGGTGGTGGTGGTCGTCGTCGTTGTCGTGTTTGTTGTTGTTGTTGTTGTTGTTGTGGTCGTCGTTGTTGTCTCTGTTGTCGTTGTGGTTATTGTCGTTCTTGTTGTTGTTGTTATTGTCTCTTTTCTTGTTGTGGATGTTGTGGTCGTTGTTGTCATTGTTCTCGTCGTTGTCGAGGTTGTCATTGTTGTCTTCATCCTTATTGTTGTTGTCGTTGTTGTTGTTGTTGTCGATGTTGTCATC
>NC_058519.1:300810082-300822582 GCF_904849725.1 Hordeum vulgare subsp. vulgare
GTCACCCGATGGAGGTTCCAGGCCAACAAGCCCATGTTCGCTCGCTAGGTGTCCCCACGAGTTTCCACCACAATCCAACCGCTCCAGCACATCCCTCATGTGCCCGCACAAGGTCCGGGTGTCGATTCACCTATGTACGTGTCGCAACCATCTTGCGGCAGTTCAGGGGTCAGACAAGGCATTTACTGCCCTAACACCAACAAAGAAGTAGAGCGATGAACAATGTTCATTATGCATCCCGTGAGCACACTGTTGGTGACCCCTTTGCCTATAAAAGGAGGCCCAAAGCTCATATTGAGGGGTTGAACTTTTTGGGGATCAGAGACTACCTAATCACCTACTAAGTTAGTGTAGCAAAACCACCCTACAGTAAGCACACAATACAAACTACGCAGGAGTAGGGTTTTACGCGTCAAGCGGCCCGAACCTGGGTTAAAAGGATCTTGCGAGTGTTGATCGCTATTTCCGCTCTCGATACGATACCTCTCTCTCCCCGCCAAACGATC
This sequence comes from Hordeum vulgare subsp. vulgare, assembly GCF_904849725.1. Classification (NCBI taxonomy): domain Eukaryota; kingdom Viridiplantae; phylum Streptophyta; class Magnoliopsida; order Poales; family Poaceae; genus Hordeum; species Hordeum vulgare. Next base: position 300,810,589 of record NC_058519.1, read on the forward strand.
AAGGGACTCCTCGATTTTCTTATAGGTGTTGGTTTGCCCCGACATCTTTGGCGCGCAGGGTAGGGGGAGTGATGGTTGAGAGCTTCTTCGCGGATTCAAGCAAGCTCCGCGTCAGATCTTGGGAGATTGAGCGCACCACTTCGGTCCCTCGAAAAAGGGCGCAACGGTGGTCGCTCTACTTCGCCACGACCTCCTGACGCCTGCGCGAGCGCCGTGCTGCGCGAACGCAGGCTAGGGGACGGAGACCTCGAGCTCGAAGGCATCAGGCTAATGCACCGCTCCGGGACAGTACGCTGTTGTCGAGGGTGTGCCTAGGGGCTCCGGCGAGGTCTCCGACGCATACTACGACCGACGCACCTCCACGGAGAGGTGCATAGCCGTCGAGAATGCGCCTACGGGCCCTGAAACCCAGGCACGCACTCCAGCCAAACGCTTCCCCCCGGAAGCAGCACGTCTTCGCCAAAGGTGCGCTCGGGGGCTCAGTTAGCACGGCCAGGCAAAACAGGAAAAGGAGTTATGCTCCGGCATCCCCCCTCCTATACGACAGTCGAGAACTATCGGCAAATACCTTACCAGAGGGGAAGTTGCTAGAAGAGAATAGTCGCCTGCTTGCGAGGGATCTGAGGCCCGGCAAAGGACCCAAGTGCCGCGAGGAGAAGTGCCACGACCCGACAGATAAGTGATAAATATTTCAGATGAGATTTTAGAGTAGATAGGTTGTTCCCTTTTTGAAACATCCCAAACCTTGTTTGAGAAACCTGCACGTAGATAGAACCTTGTCAGGATCAGTGCGCCTTAGTTTTGTTTCGAACTAGTTCAACGACCTAAACGGCCACAGAGTGCCTTCTCATTGTTTCAAACCTGTTCAACAGTCTAAGTGGCTACATAGCACATTATTTCACCTCGAGCCGCGCTCGACGATCTAATGGTTGCATCGAGTGCGGCAAGGAGCCTTGGCGGTAACGACCCCTCAAGCGAACTGCTAAGGATCCGTTCCTCAAAGCAGTAGCGGCATGACTACTCGCGTGGGCAAGCTTCCGGAAAATGCAAAAGGCGTATCATTCAAGGAGAAGGATCACACGCAAGGGAAACAACATTTCTTTCATTTGTTTGAAACAAACTCAGACATATTATATGAATGATTTTTGCTACTCTAACTTATTACACTGTCTTTCGGCGAGGGAAATGCACGCCGGACAGAAGTTCAAGAAGACAAAAAGCGGGACGACCCCCGACGCAACCCAGACTGGTTTCTCCTCGACCAGCACTACGCGGAGGAGAACGGTGGCGGAAGACACGACGACCCGAGGGGATGAAGAAGCCAGAGCCCGCGATCGCACCTCCTAAAAGATGAGGCGTCGATGCGGGCTCCAGCAAAGTAACCCCATCGGGCAGGGGAGAGGCATGAGCGGGCCTCGGCGGCAGGGCCAGCAGTCAGTCGGAGATCGGAGAGTCGCACTCCGACATGGCCCCCCCGAGATCCTAAAGTGCCAAGAGCACCACTGTCGCTCATGTCCTCCACGTCGCTATCGCTCGAGGAGGGACATTCGATGCCGCCCGAGCTCTCTTCGCAAGAGCCGAGACGCACACGTGAGCGCCCGTAAAACTTAACGAATAGCATTTTATCCTCCGGTAGCTTGAAGCGGAGGATATGCCCATCCTCGAGGCTGTGGGCGCGGGCGAAGGCTTTCCAGCCCCGCCTGAGCAACATGGAGCGGCGCTTCGGGTACTCCGCGTGCACTTGCATAGCACCGTGGAAGAAACATACGCCCGCAACCACAAGAGAGGGGGCTTGGCGGCCTCCATCGCCCTAGAAAAAGGGCGAGGGAGATGCAAATGGCCCCACGGGTCGCCGTGCATCTCCAGGACGAACTCCAGCGCCGTCCCGTCCGAGTGCTCGCCAAGCACCGGACAAGACGGAGGTGCTGAAGTAGCACTCTGCCTCCCCTGGCCACGGCCTCCGCGGCGACCGCGGATCCTTGCCCCTCCGCCAGCACGGAAGCTCGAGCCGCCCTCCGAAGCTGCACCCCCTGAAGTTGTGGCATGATTCGAGTGGGATCCCCTTGCCGCCCTGGCGGCCGATGGTGGCCTCCCTCGTCCCCTAGCCATGGTTAGGGGCGAGCGCCTCCTGGAGCTAGAAAAGATTCTACAGATGGAAGCTATGGGTGGTGGATGTTCCAGGAGCTCATGGATAAGCAAAACCCCCTCGCAAACTCCCTAATTTATAGGGCGAGGTGCGGTGGGGTGAGCTCCCCTCAGTCCAGAAACCGCCGCCCCTCTCGCCCAATCACCCATGAACATGGGCGAACAGGGAACCGCCCTGCTGCACCAATGCATGCGGGGGCGGGCCCTGCCACGACTACATCCATTATGGCCACGAACGCCACTTGCCTGACCTTTACTGCTCATGCTTCACGCGTGGCAGAAATGCGCCGGGAAGTGGGGAGGCTACTGTGCGCGCAGTTCTCCACCTCGCCGTTTGATGCACGACGTGGGGAAGGGCTGCCTGCAACGGCTCCAAAGCTACACAGTCCCCTGCCGAGGAAGCCCATGCACTACTTTGGGCCTGGCCCTGTAACGCCCCGCGCGCGTGTGTGGTCCATGGCCGGGGCTCCTGTCGGTGCACTAGAGATAGGGGCTCTTGTGCCCCATACTTGTGCGCGGGAATCGGCGACGCCCCTGATGGCAGTGTACCGGGAAGAGCAGCAGAAAGGGAGTCCAAGAACCGTCGAGGCGCGCCCTTCCCTCACTGCGAGGGGCGTGGAGTACAAGGGCTCCAGACGCAAGGCCCCGGCAAGCCCTCCTTGCCGGGAAGATTCCCAAGGCCCCGGTAAGCACGCTTCGTCGGGAAGACTACCCGAAGAATAGCAAGACCACGACATGTTTCCCTTGACGGGAAGGATCGCACAGACTGGCGAGGCCCCTCGGCAAGCCCTCCTTGCCGGGAAAGTGCTCAAGGCCCCCGGCAAGCCCTCCTTGTCGGGAAACTGTTCAAGGCCCCCATTAAGCCTCCTTGCCGGGGAGGTGAGCAAGTCACTAGATGGAGGCTCCAGGCCAACAAGCCCATGTTCGCTCCCGAGGTGTCCCCACCAGTTTCTACCACAATCCGACCGCTCCAGCACATCCCTCGTGTGCCATCACAAGCCCCAGGTGTCGATTCGCCTGGATACGTGTCGCAACCATCTTGCGGCAGGTCAGGAGTGAGACAAGGCATTTACTGCCCCTGACACCACCGACGAAGGAGAGCGGTGAACACTGTTCACTGTGCATCCCGTGAGCACACTCTTATTGACCCCTTTGCCTATAAAATGTAGCGACCCGACTCAAAACGAGTCAAGCCTCTGTGTATTTGTGCCATCCCTGGATCAGTATGCTGGCACACACAGTACATCAATGTATATATCAAAGTGCAAGCACATGTAAATAGCGTAAAACTGATATATACCTTAAATATTTTAGCGGAAGCAGTCAAGGGAGTGGAGTCCCAATAAACACCAACGGCAACTTGAGTGTAGACCGTAACCCTGAATCGTACTCTTACTCGTCGAAGAAAAATATCTGCAACATAAGACGTTGCAGCCGTGTAGGTCAGCATATTGAATATGCCGGCAAGTCACATATGAGAGGGGGTAAAATGTCATCTATACTATATGCATATATGGCAGGTGGGGCTATAAGTTTTTAGTGGAAAGCAAGTTTTCTCCTACATCAAGAGAGGGCTAAAAGCGAAATGTTACTACATTGTTGGTTGTTAACGAGATGGTTCCGCCAACCAATTCTCGTACCCGAGTTGTCAATAATTCCCACATCAATATATTTAATGGTGTTGAGAAATCCAGATAACTTCAGTTCCTTTGGCTCAAGTAGTCCATGACCGTGGACACGGCTAATCGATTAGGTTTGAGTGCTCTGCAGAGTTTTGCACACTTTCCCCACAAGATTTGATCGCCTCCGTGTATGTCCTCGCACTTCAGGGTGTTTGAAGACCGGATGATCAAAACATGGTCTTTCAACGGGTCCCTCTGAATCCCTGTCGGTGCCCATCCAATCCTACCGTTCTTCTTCATCTGCTAGCACCGCCTGTCCAGAGTCGTCGCGTTGTCCAACCAAGCCAGAGCCCATAATGACTTGTGGCTGTGCAGGTAAGCCTTGGGTCTTGAAAATATCCGTCCGTCCCTTTGAGCCTGGGTGAAGCTTTCCGCAGGATGTCATGGCCTCTCCAGCATCCCGGGTCATCCACTGGGTTCTCCAGGGAGCCGATCAACCGTCCTTCACCTAGAGTTGCATTGCGTCCGAGGTCTTGAAAATCTTATCTTAACCGGTCTTGATTATTTAATCAACCTCGCATCACTCGTGTTATGCACTCAACCGAAATCCCGTCTACTCTAGCATAGCAGTATGAAATTTGTCATCCCGGGCCAAGTATCGGGGTTGTTGTGTGCCTACCACATGATACTACAATCTATACTAAAATTTCCAAGTACCTACTCAGCATGCAATTGGGCATAGGATGGTGGAAGTACGATGCATAAAACATAGGTGATAGTATGATCAAAGTGACTTGCCTGGTATTTCTTGATGAAGATAGCCGCTCTCAAAATCCTGATAATTCTACTCGCCACACTCCGAGCAATCTATCGTAAACGAATAACATTCAATAAACATTCATGCCAAAAAGGAACAACCAAGGGAACATAAGAACAAAGCATGTCTTGGTGCAAAATAACAACGTACTAAGGTTTAATAAAAAGGTGCTAAGTGTGTTATAAAGTGAAGGTGCATGAATGAGATCAAAAGAGGTAATGGACGATGAACTATTGCTATATAAGCTCGACTTGCATACACTATGGGAGATGATCAAAAATATTGGGAGAACAACATGAATGTTATTTGACAAATAGTATAAGACATACGGATTTATTTGTAGAAAGAGTTTCTTGAAATGGAGCACTACAACACAAGTTATAGTGAATTGAAGTATGAATTGAATTTGCATTCAAAAGGTCAAGAGAAGTTGAACGGAAGTACGATGGTTACGTACAAAAATATATGACATGAGTGTTTAGGGGTAAAAGGAATCAATTGAAAAGGTGGTACGATTTGCAAGATAAGATCAAATGAATGTTCGAATACAAATTTGAATCGCTCAAATTTGTAAGGTTCAAAGGTCGAAACTAATGATTCTACTAGATATAGGAGATCAATATGAGCGTGTAGAAAAAAGAATTACTAGATTTGAAATAGCGGATCAAAAGATACAAATACTTTAATATAACATTGAATCGGCTTAGAACGATGTGAACACTTTTGGGCACTAATAGATAAATATGATTTGATCAAAATTATAAGTTGAAAAGTTAAAACTAATGATACAAATGGAAATATTACTTTGATACGAATCCGACGCAATTGAATTCATCTAAAACGGAGCTATGGATAAAAAGATATGATCAAAAGAAGTTTGAATATGAATATGAACAAATTTCGAAATTTGAAAATTTCAAAAAGTTGATATGATAGGTTCACACGATAGGTGGGATCAAGACGAAACTCTAGGCGTTGGTTTCATCTAATTCGGATAAACGAGTAAAAAGTTATGGCTATTTGAAAAATCAGGGCCAAGCTTGTTTACGGAATAAAAGTGCTACGTCTAAAAGAATTCTAGTACTAATGTGGAAATATGAAGACTAATTAATATATTTAATTACTCTACCATATACTAATGTAGGAATACTAGTCTAGAAATAATAAACTACGGGAGTATAAAAAATACGAAGAGAAATACCTTTAGAATGCAGAGTAAGAATTAATTCCAATAAGGAGACGACTTCGAGAAATCCCGCCGAAGAGAAGAGAATATTTTTATTTAATAAACCTAGTCAAACCAAAAGATTGATTTAACCCGAAATAGATGATTTTTGGATGCTCCTACGGGTCTATATTTATAGGTGAAAAGAAGGTCTAAAGGTCAATAGCTAGGCAATGTGGGACTAAATGCCCATGGGCCAAGTAAATTTCGGCCAGCCCATAGGCAAGCTCGGATGAACAGTATTTCCTGGTGAATAGTGTTTATTTTTTATTTTTTTAAACATAAACAGCAAAAACAAATATAAATGAAATTAAGAGAATATTTTATATAGGCATATTATATATCAAAATTTTCAGATTAAAATTTCGTACAACATGAACATTTTATTTTTCACAAAATAAAAACTTTATAAAACTTTATTTTTTTAAAATTCAATAAAATCCAAATTTTGTCTTTAAAATATTTGGCACTATTTTTTTCTTCTGACTTTTATTTTTTGGGGGTGTCATGTTACCTCCTCTCTTTCTTGCTTGGCAAGTATATTGTCAAGAAAAAAATTGTGGTTGAAATATTGTGCCAAAAATAAAATTCAAATCAAAAACCAAAGGAAAAAAATCAAATGCCACATTCATTCAAATTCTATATAGTTGAAGAAGTCATGTTATCTTCTCTCACTGGTTTTTAAATGGATGAATTTGAATTCAAAAGAAAATGGGAAAGTCATTTTATTCCCTCTCATTCAAAAGTTCTAAAAAAAAATTCAAATTCCACTCAAGTTTCAATCACTCAAACAAACAAACAATCAATCTAATAATTATATTAACATTCCAAAATTTATAATTTTGGGATGTTACAAACTACCACACTTAAAATGAATCTCGTCCTCGAGATTCGAAGAGGTTAGAAAGAAAAGGTTATGGTTTGGGGTCTTCTAACAAATCCAATATCCTGCAAAGTGGGGTGCTACCACACTTAAAATGAGAGTTACCGGTCCCTCAAATTATTAACAATCCTCTGGGATCTTGGCATCTGACTCCTCACATTCTTCATGGTAACTACTTTGGTGAAGCTCTTCCATTATATTCATAATGTTTCCATCAAAATCAAGGGTTCTTCTGTTGATATAAGGTTCTTCCGTCACTGGGTCTTCTTAACTGACAGGTCTCGTGATCATTCTAAATAACTTATCGATGATTCTCATGGTGGTCTATCATTTATGGTTATCCTGCAGAAAGAAGGGTCTTGGCTTCATCCTCACCGTAAAATTTCCTACGCGTGACAACTATTGCCATGTACATGGGCTTTCCTTGTACCATTCTAAGGCTTAAACAAAAGCTTCAAAGAACGTTGTCTCTCTACTATGGGTAATTCTCTCAGATTTACCATTCCGAATAGCAAGAGAATGAAGAGAGTAAGTCGTCATGGTGATCTATCCATTTCGCACCCAAATCATTACTCTGTATAGGGTTTAGCGAACCTCGCATTCTAACACTTGGGCATCGTCACATGCGTTGCAGAAATCTCTCTTGTACACGAACAAAGTTCATACGAATCCATTGGATTCTGCAAGTTGAACAAAACATCTATCGTATCCTTTACCACTCTCAGGTTTTATGCGTGCTCCTAAGAAAACGTTTGCTGACAAGTCATAGCTTATTCCTTCATGCTCTTGGAGCAACCTTCATGAAAATCTTGGGATGCATCCTATGTACCGGTTGTATTCCTTGAACTCATTTTCCCTTCCATTGGTCTGTGTACCAACAAAAGTGTTTGTTCCTCATATTAAATCTCTCCTCAAAATTCCAATTCCAAGGTACATTATTCCTCTATTTTCATCCCCATAGTTTGATATGATCCAACATTTCCTTCGATGGTATTCAGTGGGTTTGACTCCTTGGTATGCATGGTACATTCTTACTCATTGGGTCTTGTGGGTTTGCCGATTACTACCACACTTAAAATGAAATATACTCATGCCTTCATAGACCATATTATCTCATATCCTCGAAATGGTCAGAGATCTTTGTTCATAGAGAAATAACTCATACAATTTCAACATAAGAAACCATGACACATAAATTCCATTGATCCATGAAGTTATTACAATCTTAGAGACTTCCGTTACAAAATTTAACTCCATAATCTCATGAAAACAAGAGTGCTTCATGTCACACTTATTGCCATTGTCAAAACCTAACTACTCCATTTTAGCTTTCTTCCCCTGTGGACAATTACTAGCATAATGTCCTGCTTCCTTGCAATGAAAACAAATGATTTCTAACAAGTCTCGAGGCTTCTTAGCTTTTGCTTTTGCTCCTTGGATTTCTGGCTTCCTTCCTGAGCACATGTATTTGTGGTGGCCAAATTCCATACACTTGTAACATCTGACATGACTCAGGTCTATATCTGCAGAGATTTGGCTCTTCCGAGGGTACTTTTTCTTCTTTCTCGACTCCTTCATTTTGGCCAGTTCTTCTATTTCAAGCGGATCAAACTCCACTTCTTCCGTCGGGAAGTTTCCCAGATACTCTTGGCTTCTCTTCGTGCAATCCTGTGAATAATGTCCTTCTTCTCCACATGAGTAGCATGCATTGGAGAAAAATCTGGTCACACCTTGTCCATCAGGGTCTTCAATATTTTCGTTCATCACCGGTCCTTCTAGAATCTTCTTCTTGAGGGTTTCCTTCACTGCATCTTTCTGCTGCTTGACAACTTGTTGTAACTTGGGGTAAATGTGACATTGAGCTGGGTAGTGGGTGGTTCCTTCACACAAGAAACAAGTCACCTGACTACTTGGGCACTCCTCAGCTGGGTGATTTTCTTCACAATGAGTGCATCCATCCTTGTGTTCTTCCTGGGTGTGTCTTATTTCTCCACAGATCTTGCAGGCACAAGTCTTCTCCTTCGGATTGTCATAGCACTTCTGAATAAGTCGGGATCTTAATAGAGTGTTCTTGAATTCGTCCCAAGTTTCTGCTCCACTAAATCCTTGTATGACATGGTGCATTTTCCACCAGATTGTAGCACTTTGGGTAAAGTACTGGAGAGCGTGTTCCACTTCATACTTCCTTGAGATCAAGTTGCTCCCGAAGTGGTTCTCCATGTTCTGAATCCATATTTCAGCCTCCAGCTGGTTCATTGGTCCAGAGACTACAAGTCCAGCTTCATACTCCATCTGGTAGGGTTGAGGTTTTGGGGATGAGACGGGTAAGAGAGGGAGGGAGATACACACAATACAAACAATATTTTGGAGAATAGGTTTTATTTGTGGCTGTCGGAAAACACACACCAATGACGGCTCACAAATCATCGCATCTAACGTGGGTATATAACATGCGTTTGGACTTCTAATGGTCATATAAATATTCAAACGCTTCAGGGTCTTTGAATTCTTCGGGTCTTGAGAGTCTTCGATTGGTGCAGCTTCAACTCTTCAAATGCATGATGAAATCCTCTTTGCTTTGAAGTGGGACTCAGTTGATCCTTCATGAGGTCGAAGGGGTAAGGGGATGGTATAACTATTTGAGGTGAGAGAGAACATTTGATGAAATCAGAAGAGATGAGAAGTAAAAGGTGTTGTTGAAAATAAATTTTTTTGAGAGATCCTTTCCTAAGAAATTTCCAGTTTCTAGGGTCACGTCCTACAGTCAACATGTGCTCTGATACCATTTCTGTAGCGACCCGACTCAAAACGAGTCAAGCCTTTGTGTATCTGTGCCATCCCTGGATCAGTATGCTGGCACACACAGTACATCAATGTATATATCAAAGTGCAATCACATGTAAATAGCGTAAAACTGATATATACCTTAAATATTTCAGCGAAAGCAGTCAAGGGAGTGGAGTCCCAATAAACACCAACGGCAAGTTGAGTGTAGACCGTAACCCTGAATCGTACTCTTACTCGTCGAAGAAAAATATCTGCAACATAAGACGTTGCAGCCGTGTAGGTCAACATATTGAATATGCCAGCAAGTCACATATGAGAGGGGGTAAAATGTCATCTATACTATATGCATATATGGCAGGTGGGGCTATAAGTTTTTGGTGGAAAGCAAGTTTTCTCCTACCTCAAGAGAGGGCTAAAAGCAAAATGTTACTACATTGTTGGTTGTTAACGAGATGGTTCCGCCAACCAATTCTCGTACCCGAGTTGTCAATAATTCCCACATCAACATATTTAATGGTGTTGAGAAATCCAGATAACTTCAGTTCCTTTGGCTCAAGTTGTCCATGACCGTGGACACGGCTAATCGATTAGGTTTGAGTGCTCTGCAGAGTTTTGCACACGTTCCCCACAAGATTTGATCGCCTCCGTGTATGTCCTGGCACTTCATGGTGTTTGAAGACCGGATGATCAAAACATGGTCTTTCAACGGGTCCCTCTGAATCCCTGTCGGTGCCCATCCAATCCTACCGTTCTTTTACATTTGCTAGCTCCGCCTGTCCAGAGTCGCCTCGTTGTCCAACCAAGCCAGAGCCCATAATGACTTGTGGCTGTGCAGGTAAGCCTTGGGTCTTGAAAATATCCGTCCGTCCCTTTGAGCCTGGGTGAAACTTTCCGCAGGATGTCATGGCCTCTCCAGCATCCCGGGTCATCCACTGGGTTCTCCAGGGAGCCGATCAACCGTCCTTCACCCAGATTTGCATTGCGTCCGAGGTCTTGAAAATCTTGTCTTAACCGGTCTTGATTATTTAATCAACCTCACATCACTCGTGTTATGCACTCAACCGAAATCCCGTCTACTCTAGCATAGCAGTATGAAATTTGTCGTCCCGGGCCAAGTATCGCGGTTGTTGTGTGCCTACCACATGATACTACAATCTATATAAAATTTCCAAGTACCTACTCAGCACGCAATTGGGCATAGGATGGTAGAACTACGATGCATAAAACATAGGTGATAGTATGATCAAAGTGGCTTGCCTGGTATTTCTTGATGAAGATAGCCGCTCTCAAAATCCTGATAATTCTACTCACCACACTCCGAGCAATCTATCGTAAACGAATAACATTCAATAAACATTCATGCCAAAAAGGAAGAAGCAAGAGAACATAAGAACAAAGCATGTCTTGGTGCAAAATAACAACGTACTAAGGTTTAATAAAAAGGTGCTAAGTGTGTTGTAAAGTGAAGGTGCATGAATGAGATCAAAAGAGGTAATGGACGATGAATTATTGCTATATAAGCTCGACTTGCATACACTATGGGAGATGATCAAAAATATTGGGAGAACAACATGAATGTTATTTGGCAAATAGTATAAGACATACGGATTTATTTGTAGAAAGAATTTCTTGAAATGGAGCACTACAACACAAGTTATAGCGAATTGAAGTATGAATTGAATTTGCATTCAAAAGGTCAAGAGAAGTTGAACGGAAGTACGATGGTTACGTACAAAAATATATGACATGAGTGTTTAGGGGTAAAAGGAATCAATTGAAAAGGTGGTACGATTTGCAAGATAAGATCAAATGAATGTTCGAATACAAATTTGAATCGCTCAAATTTGTAAGGTTCAAAGGTCGAAACTAATGATTCTACTAGATATAGGAGATCAATATGAGCGTGTAGAAAAAAGAATTACTAGATTTGATATTGTGGATCAAAAGATACAAATACTTTAATATAACACTGAATCGGCTTAGAACGATGTGAACACTTTTGGGCACTAATAGATAAATATGATTTGATCAAAATTGTAAGTTGAAAAGTTAAAACTAATGATAGAAATGGAAATATTACTTTGATACGAATCCGACGCAATTGAATTCATCTAAAACGGAGCTATGGATAAAAAGATATGATCAAAAGAAGTTTGAATATGAATATGAACAAATTTAGAAATTTGAAAATTTCAAAAAGTTGATATGATAGGTTCACAGGATAGGTGGGATCAAGACGAAACTCTAGGCGTTGGTCTTATCTAATTCGGATAAACGAGTAAAAAGTTATGGCTATTTGAAAAATCAGGGCCAAGCTGTTTTACGGAATAAAAGTGCTACGTCTAAAAGAATTCTAGTACTAATGTGGAAATATGAAGACTAATTAATATATTTAATTACTCTACCGTATAATAATGTAGGAATACTAGTCTAGAAATAATAAACTACGGGAGTATAAAAAATACGAAGAGAAATACCTTTAGAATGCAGAGTAAGAATTAATTCCAATAAGGAG
>NC_058519.1:300830082-300855082 GCF_904849725.1 Hordeum vulgare subsp. vulgare
CGACAACAACAACAACAGCAACAACAACAACAACAACAATAACAACAACGATGACGACGACTACGAAGACATTGACGACCATGACAAGAACAACGACATCAACAACAACAACAACAACAACAACTACTACTACTACTACAACAACAGCGACCTCAACGAGAAAAACAATAACAAGAACAACGACGACGACAACAACAACGAAAAAAACAACAAAAACATTAACAACAACAACAAGAACAACAACAACGACAAAAGCAACAACCACAGCAACGACAACCACAACAACAACAAAAATAACAACAACAACCACAACGACAACAACAACAACGAAGTAAACATTGACAACAACGTCAACAGCGATACCAAAGATAACAACAACAACAACAACGACAAGGACGACGAAAACAACGACAACAACGACAGCGATGAGAATAGTGATAACAACGACAACAACAACGACAACAACAGAGACAACAACGACAACAACAACAATGACGCCGATGATGACAACAACAACGACAACGACGACAATAAAGAGAACAACGACAACGACAACAACTCGACAACAATAACAACAACGACGACGACATCGACAACAAGGTCAAGATCTGTTAGGGCATATTTCTCACTAAGTGGTTTTAGTGACTGATGACAATGCCTGTGCAGACTAATCATGTGCAATGAGCATTTCAGATAATTCATATCTAGGCACAAGATGATTCGATGCCCCTCAAAATCTCTCGAAGATGGTTGCTTTCTACGTTTCTCTTGGGTGGAATTGAGTCGTAGGAAAGCCGTACTATTAAGAGGGGGTCCACATTGGAACGGTTTGGGTGGAATCATCACGTACACATTTAGTGCACCACCTTTTCCCTAGCTGCAATGGATCTCCATACCCATCTTTGATGTTTATGCAAAAGGGCCAGCGGTAGTACCGCTCTAAGAGCGGTAGTTATTTTTGACTACTGACCTCTGAGCGGTAGTAATTTTTTATTACCGCTCCGATGGACTTTTTCGCATACTTTTCCCCCACAGTAGTAGGCACTAGTAATTTATTACTACCGTGGTAACTACGACGACAACAACAACAACAACAATAACCATAACAACGATAACAACCGCAACAACAACAATCACAACAACAGCAACAACAACAACAACAACAACAACAAGAACAACAACAACAACAACGAGAACAACGACAACAACAACAACAACACAAAAAAAACAATAACAATAAAACAACGATGACGACGACGACGACAGCAACGACAACGACAATGACGAGAACAACGATAAAGACGAGAACAACAACAACAACAACAGCAACAACGACAACATCAACAACAATGACAACAACGATAGCAACAGCAACAACAACAACAACAACAACAATAATAACAACAACAACAACGATAACAACAACAATAACAACAACGACAACTACGACGATAACAACAACAACAACAACAACAATGACGACGATGATGATGGCGATGACGATGACGACGACGACAACAACAACAACGACGACAACAACAAAAACAACAACAACAACAAGGACGACGACGACGACGACGATGACGACAACAACAACAACAAAAACAACGACAACAACAAAAACAACAAGAACAAGAACAACAACAACAACAACGAAGACGACGACGACGATGATGACGACAGCGACAACAATAACAACAACAACAACGACAACAACAAAAACAACAATAACAACAACAACAACAATAATAAGAACAACAGCAACAAAAACAACTATAACAACAACAACCACCACCAACACCACCACCACCACAACAACAACAACAACTACAAAGACGACAACAACAGGACCAAGAACAAAAACAACAACAAAAAAACAACAAGAACCACAACAACAACAACAACAACAACAACAACAACAATAACAACAACAACAACAACAGCAACGACGACGACTACGACGACGACGACGTCGAGAATGACGACATCAACAACAATAACGACAACAAGAACAATTACGACAACAACAACAACAACAACAACAACAACAAAAGCAATAACAACAACATCAACAATGAAGACGACGACAACGACGACAACTACAAGAACAACAATAACAACAACAAAAAGAACAACAACAACAAGAACAAGAACAACAACAACATCGATGACAACTTTGACGACGACAACGATGACATCAACGACAACAACAAGAACAACCGCAACAATGAGAACAACAACAACAACGACAACAACAATAGCAACAACAACAACAACAATGAACAGGAAGACAACGATGACGACTACAACAACAACAACAATAACAACAACAACAACAACGACAACAACAACAATGATGACGATGACAAGGACGACAACAACGACAATGAAGAGAACAACGACGACGACGACAACAACAACAACAATAACAACAACAACAACAACAACAACAACAACAACAACAACAACAACAACAACAACAACAACAACAAAACCAACAACAACAACAACAGCAACGATGACGACAACGACGAAGACAACAACGACCATCGAAAGAACAATGACATCAACGACAACAACGACAACAATAACAACATCGACCTCAACGACAACAACAATAACAAGAACAACGATGACGACGACGACAACAACAACAACAACAATAACAATAACAACAACAACAACAACAACAACCACAACAACAACAAAATAACGACAACAACCACGACGACAACAACAACAACGAAGACAACATAAAAAACAACGTCAACAACGATACCAAAGCTAACAACAACAACAACAACAAGGACGACGAAAACAACCACAACAACGACAACGATGAGAACAATGATAACAACAACAACAACAAAGACAACAACAACAGAGACAATAACGGCAACAGCAACAACGACGCCGATGATGACAACAACAACGACAACGATGACAACAATGACAACAACAACAACTCGACAATAATAACAACAACGACGACGACATCGACAACAAGGTCAAGATCTATTAGGGCATATTTCTCACTAAGTGGTTTTAGTGAGTGATGACAATGCCTGTGCGGACTAATCGTGTGCATTGAGCATTTTAGATAATTCATATCTAGCCACAAGATGATTCGATACCCCTCGGAATCTCTCGAAGATGGTTGCTTTCTATGTTTCTCGTTGGTGGAATTGACTCGTAGGAAAGCCGTACTATTAAGAGGGGGTCCGCATCGGAAAGGTTTGGGTGGAATCATCACGTACACATTTAGTGCACCACCTTTTCCCTAGCTGCAATGGAGCTCCATACCCATCTTTGATGTTTATGCAAAAGGGCCAGCGGTAGTACCGCTCTAAGAGCGGTAGTAAATTTTGACTACCGACCTTTGAGCGGTAGTAATTTTTTACTACCGCTCCGATGGACTTTTTCACATACATTTCCCCCCACAGTAGTAGGCACTAGTAATTTATTACTACCTTGGTTACTATGACAACAACAATAACCATAACAACGACAACAACCGCAACAACAACAATCACAACAACAACAACTACAACATCATCAACAAAAACAACAACAACAACAACAACAGCGAGAATAACGACAACTACGACAACAACAACAACAACAATGACGAGAACAAGGACAACAACAACAACAATGACGAGAACATAGACAACAACATCAACAACAATAGCAACAACGACAACAACAAGGACGACGACAGCGACGACAACAATGACAATGATGAGAACAATGATAACAACAACAACAACAACCACAACAACAAGAGAGACTACAACGACAATAGCGACAACAATGACAACGACGATGGCGACAACAACAACAACAACGACGAAAACAACAACGACAACTACGACAACAATTGCCTCCTGAATTGCCATGAAACCCAAACACTTATCCCTTCCTAGCAAATCTTGAATGGCTAAGTAGGCTTTGCTCAGCTACTAATGTTAGCGTTGCTAGTTGCAGGTGCGTGTGTCATGTGATAACATGAGTTGATATCATTATGCTAAATCTGTTATTTAATTAATGCACCTATATACTTGGTAAATATCAGAAGGCCTAGCCTTTTGCAGGGTGTTTTGTTCCGTTATTGCCGCCTTAGTTACCGGCTACCGTTGTTTGATTCCATAACTGATTGCTCCTAACACGTTCGGGGTTGTTATGGGGACCCCCTTGATAAATCGTGTAGTGTTAAGACTTGTCCGGCAGGAACCAACATTGGCTTTAATCTCCTAATGACTTAATAATAATCTGCATAGGGAATAGCTACCCCGAGGAATTTAATTAACAACCCGGGCAAGTGCTCCTCATGAGTGTTGGTCCCACCTGAGCGATGTACGGGGCCCCCCTGGTCACCCAGAGGTTTAGCCATCCCGACGTCTAGCTGATCCGTCGTGTCCTAAGACTGAGATACGCGGCTCTTATAAGGGTCGTCGACACGACGGGAGGTCCTGCTAGTCTTGTCTTACCTTAGCGATATATCTTGCGTATAGGAATCCCGGTGAAGCTTTGGTTCTCCCCAGAGTTGAGGTTTTCCTCTAAGGAATCCGACGAGATCACGAGATTCGTGATAGAGGATTACTTTGCGGCCCGTGTACGTTTGTGATGGACTAGTTGGAGCACCCCTGCAATGTTTAATCTTTCGGAAAGCCGTGCCGGTGGTTATGTGGCAACTTGGAATATTTTTTAACATCCGGTAATAGATAACTTAAACATAAACTAATAAAATTGCCAACTGTTTGCGTAACCGTGATTGTCCCCTTCGAAGATCTCTCTTCGATTGGGAACATGGTGGTGTTATGATTCACGTAGGTAGGTGTTTCGGATCACTTAGTGATCATCTATCATCGACCGCTAGTATAGAACGCCTTCATTACATGTTCTATGTAAGTTAGCCACCATATAAAGCTTAGGTTGGTGCAACCTAAATACTCCACCTTTCCAACCTGATAACTTGACTAGTTCTGGCACTGAGGTCATAGATTGCGGAGTCCCCGTGGCTCACGAATTCCTTCACAACACCAACAGGTTCAGGTACCCCCGAGACAGGTGATCCCGACGACACGCACCTGGCGTGGTAGTACGATGAGGAGAACGACCGCCTGCACGTGAACTATCCAGAAGACTGAGGCGTGGTCGTGATCATGGGCAAGCATGCAGGGTAGCATAGTCATTTCCCTTGCTTTGTAGTCCATAGCCGAACTAGCTTGTTTGGATGCGTGATGTAACTCTGATATATTTATGAGATGGCAATTGAATCCCTTATTGTGATTCTGTTGATATTATGTATGTGCTATGTTACCATGTTTGTGAAACGCTTAGATGCGCTTCTTTCCAATTCGGGGCCTCGTTCCCCAAATCGGAAAGGACCGCATCTTAGTCATTACAGAGTGATCGTGTTATAATCCTTATATTCTAGAAGAGTCTAAATATATCTATTTAATTGACCCATAAAACGTGCAAGCATAGCTTCATTGTCCTCCACAATACCACATCTAATCATGCTAGTTTGTATTTCCTGATAATACTCTTCTACATACTTTTTTCCTAGTCATAAACGGTGCAAATTTTGAAGTAATTCACGTAGATAATATGGTGGAATCCAACGAGTAGGCATAGTAGTTTTTAAAGCAAGCCAAGTAGTTGGAATATTAGCATGATGTATTCTACAATATTCAGACCACCAAACACAAGAAAAACTAGTGAAAGAACAAACATCAGCAACAACACGTCTATCTTCAGGAACTTGCAAGCATGTAAAATGTTGCTCTGTTTCTAACTCCCAAGTAAGATATATATCAGGAACTTATCAACCATCAAAAGTGGGAATATTCAATTTAAGTTTAGGGAGATGGTCATGATCCCGTACCTGAGGGTGTGGTGCATCCCTACCGTTGCGATTGTATCCATTTGGAGGACCGACGTCTTGTCGTGGTGTTTGTTGTTCCTAGTGCTGAACTGGAGCAACCTCTCCCTCATCATCGTAATCACCATCATAATCATCATCATAATTCTCATTCTTCTCAGCCATAGAACCCTCGGTAGTAGCAGCATGAGGAGCAGTAGAGGACCAACAACAGCAGTAGGAGAAACAACACCAAAATTCTGCACTTGGACGACAAGCACGTGTCGCGCTCGTAGCAGTTGTTGTGGTTGAAGAGGGACATTAGTTGGAGCTGGTGGTGGTAAACGGGCAACCACCTCATCGAACTTGGCATTCATCTTGGTGTCGAATTTCTTCTCCTTACCTTCGAGCTTGTCCATGGCCTCTCCAAAGATGGCCTCGAAATCTTGTACCTGGTCTGACATCATTTGCTAAAATTTATCATGGATCTCCCAGTTGGTCAGGTTCTCCCAGTCGATCTCCTCGTCGTGTTATCCTGGCATGGTTAGCAGCAATAGGAACAAAGAAGAATATGAACCTACAGACTACTAGGAAGTGGTGGTGTGTCACAAATCCGTCAAGCAAATATCAATTTCTCACCAATTCTTACCTAGCAGCAGGTGGCGATCTGCAACCGATGTAGTCAAAACACTGAAAGCATCGATAGAGCGATTACGAGGTGGTGCCAAACATACGATGTAGATGTATGTGGAGATGGGAAGGCTTATAATATGGTAGCAAGAAGGGTCAGCAATAATCAGTGCAGAGATGCAAAATTGAAAGGACGCTCAACGAAGGTATCGTTCTCGTCTTAGGCTAGACCGTACTAGAGACGCGAGCCTAGAACACCAACGAAGTCACGACAACACGTACTAATCAAGGGAAGAGCCACTCTATTTTTTTCTCTCTCTTTTCTTTTTTTCTTTTTTTGCGCTCTTTTTTCTGCGCTTTTTCTCTTCAAAAAATCACTATAATGGCGAGTGTCTCAAAACTCTTCCCAACCAACAAAAGCAGGATAGAAACGAAAAACAAATTTTACAATTGTTTTTATTTATGGAGCAATTCGGGGCTGCGACGAGCAAAAATTGCGACAAAAATCACTATGATGGCGAGTGTCTCAAAACTCTCTAAAAAGCCTAACAAAACGATAGGGTAAGAAAATTCGCCCCTCGAAATTCTAGACTAAAAATTACACCCATCGATTTTTTTTCCGAAACCTACTCAAGTAAAGAAACGCGAAACCGAAAGCTAAAGGATATCGAAATTAACCTAAAGCGGAAAGGATTGTGGTGGATATATGGTGTTGATATATTGCAACGAGGATAATGGTGGCGTGGTGTTGGCATATGGTAGAAACGATGATGGTAGCGTGGAGGTGGTATATGGCAGCGATGAAAGATGGTGCGGCGGCAGCGTGATAACCTGTGAACAGAACTCGAAACTCTAAAGAACTAGACACTAAGACCAGCAACTCGACACGACGATGTAACCACAATTTCAACAAAGCAAACTACTAAAAAGACTATGCAAAGGCTCAGATTGGTTCACATATGATGATCTAACCCTATTTTTTTGGCTTTTTCGAGGACTATTGGTATGAAGAACAGATGCGATCTAACTACGAAAAACTGGTAAAATCTCACCGAGCAACCTGGAAATCTGATACCAGTTGATAGAGGCAATGTTGTCCCTGTCTTTCGATGAGATCGTGGGTATCGTTTTGGTGGAAATAGACTTTGATGATCCGACTACGAACGTGTGAGGACGTCGCGCCTTAGCAACCGCTAAACCAACTCCGAGAGGTTATTCAACACACTGGAGCACGATCAACCTGACCACGAAGGTCTGTTTCCTGCACGCAAAAGAAGAACAAGCAAGAAACCAGGATTGCAATCAAGATATTGCGAATATAAGAGGGAAGGTTTATTGATGAAGGTAGGGTTCTGTGACGCCTTTGTCTGCTATAGAACACAAAAGAAGAACGCGAAGTTGCAGCTACGGTGAACTTGTAATTTAAACAAAACCCAAGTCTAAACGGTGCCCTAAGGGCTGTATATGTGAGGGAATAGAGAGGCAACTTCATGACCTTGGAATAGGGGTCTGAAAACAGACCTAAACACGGTTTCCACGCACATACGGACTCTAAAAAAGCATATATTATGGTATTTCGAAATTACATGGCCTGACCCAAAAATAAGGTAGCGCAACACCTATTATAGCCTATGGACGAAATTTATAAAGTGGTGTCTTGAATATTTCATCCAAAGCCTTCACGCTCTCCTTATGGTGGCTTTAAAGTGAGAAAATCACTAGTGGAAGCTACATTGTTCTCTCCTGCGCGTGCACCTTCTTCTCCATGCTTGACCCCGCTCTAACGGATATCCTTCTTGTCCATGCTAGGTCTTTCATTCATGAGCACAACAAAAGTATCTAACTTAGGCAGCGTCATATGTTCATGAACATTAGAAGTATTCCCAAGAAATGAAAGTACCTGGTAATTCAATTGGCATGCACGAGCTCTAGTAACTGGTCCAGTATGTATAGCAGCTGGGGCTGTGGGTGTAAAAATGGTGTTGATGTCCTCATCAAGTCGTCATCGTCGTCGTGTTTGTTATTGTTTTTTTTGTGGTTGTTTTTGTTATGGTTGTTGTTGTTGTGGTCGTTGTTGTCATTGAGGTCGTTGTTGTCGCTGTTGTCGCTGTTGTCGTTGTTGTTGTCGTTGATCTCCTCATGGTCGTCGTTGTTGTTGACGTCGTTGTCGTCGTGGTCGTCATCGTTGTTGTTGTTGTTCTTGTTGTTGTTGCTGTTGTTGCTTTTGCTATTGTTGTTGTTGTTGTTGTGGTTGTCTTGTTGTCGTTGTTCTTTTCATTGTCGTTGTTGTTGTCGTTTTCATCGTCATTCTTGTTGTTGCTGTTGTTGTCGTTGTTGCTATTGAAGTTGTCATTGTTGTTGTCGTCGTTGTTATTGATGTTGTCGTTGTTGTTGTTGTCGTCGTTGCTATTGCTGTTGCCGTTGTTGTCCTTGTTGTTGTTGTTGTCATTGTTGTCGTTGTTCTTGTCATTGTCGTTGTTGTCGTCGTCTTCATCGTCGTCGTCGTCATCGTCCTCATCGTCGTCGTCGTTGTTGTTGTTGTCGTAGTTGTTATTGTTGTCGTCATTATTGTTGTTGATCTTGTTGTTGTCGTCGTCATCGTCGTGTTCGTTGTTGTTGTTGTTGTTGTTGTCGTCGTCGTCGTCGTCGTCGTCGTTGTTGTTGTTGTTGTTGTTGTTGTTCTTGTTGTCATTGTTGTCGCTATTGTGATCATCGTCTGTGTTAGTGTTCTGGTTGTTATTATCGTTGTGCTCCTTGTTGTAGTTGTTTTGGTCATTGTCATCGTACTTGTTTTTGTTGTCGTTGTCATTGTCGTTGCTATCGCTGTTGACGTTGTTGTCGATGTAGTTTTTGTTGTTGTTGTCGTAATTGTCATTGTTGTCGTTGTTCTCGTTGTTGTCGTTGTTGTTGTCGGTGTTCCCGTCGTCATCATCGTCGTCGTCATCGTTGTCGTCATCGTCGTCGTAGTCGTTGTTGCTGTTGTTGTTGTTGTTGTTGTCGTCGTCATTGTTCTTATTGTCGTCGTTGTTGTTGTTGTTGTCGTCGTTGTTGTTATTGTCATGGTTGTTGTTGTGGATCCTATTGTTTTTGTTGTTGTTGTTGTTGTTGTTGTTGCTGTTGTTTTTGTTTTTCTTCTTCTTCTTCTTCTTCTTCTTCTTCTTCTTATCAGGTCATCGTCATCCTCGTCGTTATTGTTGGCATCGTCTTCATCCTCGTCGTTATTGTTGTAGTCGTCGTCATTGGTATTTTGGTTGTTGTTGTTGTTGTTATTGTTGTTGTTCTTGTTGTTGTTGTTGTCGTTGTCGTTGTCTTCGTCTTTGTTGTTGTTGTTGTTGTCCCTGTTGTTGTTGTTGTTGTTGTTGTTTTTGTTGTTATTGTTGTTGTTGTCGCTGTTGTTGTTGTTGTCTCAGTTAATGTTGTGGTTGTTGTTATCGTATTATCGTTGTGCTCCTTGTTGTAGTTGTTTTGGTCATTGTCATCGTCCTTGTTGTTGTTGTCGTTGTCGTTGCTATCGTTGTTGACGTTGTTGTTGATGTTGTTGTTGTTGTCATAAATTTAGTTGTTCTCATTGTTCTCATTGTTGTCGTTGTTGTCGCTGTCGTCGTCGTTCCCGTCGCCGTCATCGTCGTCCTCGTCGGCGTCGTGATCGTCGTCATCATCGTCGTCGTCGTCCTCGTCCTCGTCGTCTTCATTGTTGTTGTTGTTGTTGTTCTTGTTGTTCTTCTTGTTGTTGTTGTTTTCGTTGTTGTTGTTTTCGTTGTTGTTGTTATGATTCCTGTTGTTGTTGTTGTTTATGTTGTTATTGTTGTTGTTGTTGTTGTTGTTGTTGTTTTAGTTGTTTTAGTTGTTGTTGTTGTTGTTGTTGTTGTTGTTGTTGTTGTTGATGATGTTGCTGATGATGATGATGTTATTGTTGTTCTTGTCGGGTTGTCGTCATCATCCTCGTGGTCATCGTCATCGTCGTGGTCGTCGTCGTTGTTGTTATCGTTGTCATTGCTATTGTTGTTGTTGTTGTCGTTGTTGTTGTTGTGGTTGTTGTTGTTGTTGTTGTTGTTGTTGTTGTTGTTGTTGTTGTTGTTGTTGTTGTTGTCGTTGTCGTCGTGTAACATCCCAATTTTCTTAAATTCGGATGTTAATAGATCATTCATATGCATCTCATATTTTCCTATGCATTATTTGCTCTTTTGGAAATTCTATTCATTATGCAAGTGCGGGGCAATGTATTTGAGTGGAGATAATATGACTTCTCCCTTGTCAAATAAAAGTGCATAATGTTTCGAATATTATATGGGTCACCGATTTGGTTTTGCAAATTTTATAATGTCCGAAATTATTTCTAGTGGAGTTTTAAATGCTATTTTTGTGGTCTATTGCATTAAAACGATTTTTAAAATTTGCATTAGGTGGAACTAGGTTCCTTTACTATTTAATAGGGGATTTATTTTATATCTATATATGTATGTATATATTAGCATTTTAATATATGTATATCTATAAGTATATATATATATATTACTACATGCGTATATTATATATATATTTGTATATATATATATATTACTTTCTGATTTTACTTTAAAAATAATGTATATATATATATATATATTTGTTATTATTTTATTTTATGGTTTTATCTAAAAAAAACTAATTGGGCCTAGCCAGCTGGGCAGGCCAGCCAGCCAGCCCGAGCCACATCCCAGCAAGCGCCATCTAGCCAAGGACCGTGCGCCCCTCCTAGCGTGAGGAGCACTGCCACCAGGGGGGCTGAAGCTCACGTGCTCCCACCCAAGCGTGACCACACGGGCGAGCTAGGAGACCGAGGCCAGCGTACCCCTTAGCGCCACGTGCCCAGGTGCCCATCGCCAAGATCGTGTCGGCCAGACCGCCAGCTCGTTCTGATCAGGAGCAATTCTCAGCGCCACACACCCGAAGGCCCATACGAGAACGGCAAGAATTCCATCCCGATCCTGTTTCGCCCGCGGTTTCCCTCGCAAGGGAAATATCCCCAGCTCCAGGTAGCCACGAGCACCAGGAACCGAACCCCATCGCCAGGACTCCTCGCGAGCGGAAAATAGCCACGCAACCGAGATTTTGTCCACATTCGTTTTGTTTTCCGGCAACGCAAATCCTTTGCTGCCCCAATTTCGACAATCATCGGAGCCCCGTCCACCGGAGCATCACCGGAGTTCATCCGTGTTTGCCGGAGTTTGCGGAGCCGTCGTCACCGAATTTCGTTCGACCACCACCGGAGCATCATCGGAGGAGCCACACCGAGACGGTTCCGTTTTTCCTCGCTGTTCGTGGTGAGAACGCACCCACGATCCGATTCATCAAACCCCGATAAACAGCTTCAGGACGAATAAAATCTATTTTTAACCTGTTTTTAGCTCTGTCAGATTCTCGGTATAATTTTGAAACGCGTTTGTCTTTTTACTCGTAACTCCGAATCAGGAAATTCTTTTTCCAGTGATCTCGTATTGATGAGTAGAACATGATAGGACCAGTAGTTTTCAGTTTTACGAAAATTAATTTTTTTGTTAATCAAATTTATTTTAGACCTACCGGAGGCCATATTTTGCAAACCGTTCATCCGGTTTAGTTGATTCTTTTTTTGTTCTCATCGTATCAGCATGTAGATGATTTTATACCTGCTGCCATGCTATTTATGCTTTGGTTTTAAACAAGTTTTTTTAATTGTCGATGGTTTTATTTGGTGTTATGTGATTATGGTGATTGATTGGTGTGATTGTTTGCAACGTGTAGATTGTGCAGAGTGTGACGCAAACTATTGTCAGGAGTGTGACTTTCTGAACCAGAATAAAGGCAAGTTACATGTTGATCATCCTTTACCTATTATTTTTCTATGCATGTAGTATTATATCACCCTATGAAAATTATGCATGTATAGGAATATTATTATTGGTATTCTATTGAGCTATATTCCCCTGTCATGAAGATCGTGTTAGGTAAAATTTTGCTATGCTATGTAGATGAGGATTACTACAAAATAAATTTGAGTAGTAATTAAGGATTTAATTCACCTCTGGGCGGATATGGTATTGCTGGGTGGTTTCAAGAACATCATTGTTTCTACCCTCTGAATGTAAGTGGAATGCCGGCCAGGTTCAAAAAGATTAGACAAACTTACTGACAGGAGCTTCCGTGCGCAACCACTAGCTATATGGGCTTTGGCTTAGTTGAGTAGGTTGTGGGAACCTTGCCTGGGCAAAGCTAGCAGATGTAGATATAAATAGGTGTACCGGCTTGCCGTTGGGTGGAGGTGACTGCTTCTGAAAGACTTCGTCTCAATCTTCGGGTTGGGTCTAGTGGGTACAGTGTGCAAACCTGTGCAGAGTGTATAAACTAATCATGATTAGCCGTGTCCCTGGTTATGGACAATTTTGAGCAGCTAGGCCATTACAGTTGTTGGATGATCTTGACAGATGACACATTTAATAAAATTTGATGGGGAACTTAACAATGGTGATAGGTTGGAGTTGGAGATGCCAATTCAACCATATGTGAGTTATTGTAGCAAACAAATTAAAACTTGACAATTAGGTAGCTATGAGGATAAAATCAGCTTTCTGCAAAATAACCATCAACCTTTCTCTTGTTATACTATGCATATACATGTAGGTCTGTTATATTACTTTTCCTATGTAACTTGCCAATACATTCAAAGTATTGACCTATATGGCTGCAACGTATCATGTTGCAGGATATTGAGACGAGGAGTAAGGTACGATTAGGGTTGCGAGTCTTCACTCAACATCACCAGTGGGCTATGATGGGACTCATCGTTATTATTCTGCTACTTTTCCGTTGTTTAATAGAATAAAGCTAGCTAAGTGCTATGCAGATTGTTATATTTTATAAATTTTGGATCTTACGTTGTAATAAATGATGCACTTGCTATATCTGGTTTTCATCTATACTGTGTGTGCTAGCGAGTCGATCCAGGGACTAGCACAGTAAAGCAGAGAGACTCAAATCCTTCGAGGTTTGGTCGTTACAGATGGCATCAGAGCAATGCGTTGGCTGTAGGTCGTGGCCCTAGAAAATGGATTGGAAAAACCATAGGAGTGAAAATTTATTCTATACACTTTCTACATCTTACTCTTTCATTAGACAACAACTCTAGTATCTTGACCAGCTTAAGTAGGAACTAGTGTTGAGGCCACCACTTATCTTGTTTTTATTTGCGATATTAACGCGTTAGCGTATCTGATTATGCCCGCTTTGTGGCATGACGATACTAGGTTGCTTGATTGATTGTTATTCTGCTTGTTTGTTAAACTAGGATCTTGTCAGAATTATTCGACTATATATATAGATATCTTTGATTATTGTTATGCTTGTTTGTGTTATTTGTTATGATGTTTTGTTGCCTCATATATATTACCTTGATCATAATATGCATATGGGTAGAATATCTATATTCCTCTAGACCTATTCTATCTATTTTCTTATCTATTCTTGCCCATCAGATGCTGCCGAGACGTGAGCCTAGGGACATGAATGCAGGAGCAGGCAACAATAATGGCAATGGCAATGATGCACCGCCAGGATATGTGCGACAGATACTTGAGGGACAAGGCCAGTTGATCCAGTTGCTTGCCCAGAGTTTGGCCAACAATAACAAGAACAACCCACCACCTCCCCCACCTATGGATATGCTCACTAGGTTCTTGAGGTTGAATCCTCACAGGTTCTCCACCAGCCCTGAACCTATAATGGCGGGTGATTGGCTTCGTTCTATTGGTAGGAACATGCAGACCGTTGGATGCACATATGCAGAGAGGGTGAGGTTTTCCTCACATCTATTGGAGGGTCCTGCCACAGCTTGGTGGGACAACTACTTGGTCACCTACCCCATTGATACTATCACATGGGCGCAGTTTGAGGCAGCTTTCCGTGCTGCACATGTGTCTGCTGGCGCCATGAGTCTAAAGAAGAAGGAGTTTTGCAGCTTGCGTCAGGGAGGTCGCTCGGTTAATGAGTATGTGGAGGAGTTCAATAAACTTGCATGTGATGCTCCTAATGATGTTAATACTGATGCAGCTAGACAGGAGAAGTTCTTGGAGGGCCTGAATGATGATTTGGGAGTTCAGCTGACAGTGGCCACTTTTGGTAATTACCAGGAGCTTGTTGATAAGGCTATTGTGCTTGAGGGAAAGCATGAGGAAATAGAGAACTGCAAGAGGAAGTATAGGAACAACAAGTTTAATTCAGGACCACAAAAGAAGCCACGCACTTCATATCATAATCATGGAGGTAATGGACATCATCACCATGGAGGTAATGTGCATCATCATCATGGAGGTAATGGCCACAATCATAATGGCCACCATCATCATAATGGACACAAGGGCAACAATGGCAACGGTAATGGTAATGGTAATGGAGGTAATAATAACCAGAACCGCCAGAATGTGCCAGTGCAGAGAGACCTTAATCAGGTCCAGTGCTTCAAGTGCTGAAAGATGGGCCACTACTCCAATGCATGCCTAGAGAGCAATAATGGTAATGAGAATTCTGGAGTTATCAAGCCAAACCCCTTTCAAAAGGGTCATTTCAACCATGTTAATGTGGAGGAGGTCTATAATGAGCCTGATGTCGTGATTGGTAAGTTTTTGATTAACTCAGTACCCGCTCTTGTGCTTTTTGATACTAGTGCATCGCATTCATTCATATCACGGGTATTTGTGGATAAACATAAGCTGCCTACCGTAGTCCTTAAGTCACCTATTCTAGTAACTTCTCCTGGGGCTGAGATGGCAGCATGTTTGGGATGTTTTCAGATGCCCTTGTCTATTGGGAAGCATGTTTTCTTGACAGATTTGATCATATTGAAGTCACAGGGTCTTGATATTATTTTGGGTATGGATTGGATGGCCAAATATGAAGGAGTTATCGATTGTGCTAATCGATCTATTTCTCTGAGTGCACCAGGAGGGAAGACAATCAAATATGTATGTAAGTACCAGCATAAGAGGATGCAGGTGAACTCTCTTAAGGGGGGTAGCCTGAAAGAGGTGGAAGTTGTGAAGGATTATCCAGATGTGTTTCCGGAGGAGTTGCCAGGTATGCCACCAGATAGAGATATTGAGTTTCTTATTGATTTAATACCTGGTACTGGACCTATTGCAAAGAGACCATACAGAATGCCTCCTCAAGAGTTGGAGGAATTGAAGAAGCAGTTGAGGGAGTTACACGCACAAGGATTTATCCGCCCAAGTTCATCACCTTGGGGAGCCCCTGTTTTGTTTGTTGAGAAGAAGGATGGGACCTTCAGGATGTGTGTTGATCATCGTTCTCTGAATGAGGTAACCATTAAGAATAAGTATCCTTTACCTATGATAAATGATTTGTTCGACCAGTTGGAGGGAGCTACTGTGTTTTCTAAGATTGATCTTCGTTCTGGTTATCATCAATTAAAGATTCATGAGCAAGATATTCCAAAGACTGCTTCCACTACGAGGTATGGGTTGTATGAGTATACTGTTATGTCATTTGGATTGACTAATGCCCCAGCATACTTCATGAATATGATGAACAAGGTGTTTATGGAGTTCTTGGATAAATTTGTTGTTGTTTTCATTGATGATATATTGGTGTTCTCCAAGAATAAGCAAGAGCATGAGGTGCATTTGCGTTTGGTGTTGGAGAAACAGAGGGAGCACCAGTTGTATACCAAATTCAGTAAATGTGAGTTTTGGCTGGATGAGGTAGCATTCCTTGGCCATGTTATATCAGGTAATGGAGTTGCAGTTGATCCATCCAAGGTTGCTGCTGTTACAGAGTGGGAGACACCCACGTCAGTTGGTGAGATTCACATCTTTTTGGGCCTAGCAGGTTATTATAGAAGGTTTATTGAGAATTTCTCAAAGATTGCAAAGCCTATGACTGAATTGTTGAAGAAGGGGAATAAGTTTGTTTGGACCGATGATTGTGAAGCTAGCTTTTAGGAGTTGAAGCAACGTTTAGTCACAACACCAGTTTTAACTCTGCCAGACATACACAAAGACTTCCAGGTATATTGTGATGCTTCTCGTAAGGGACTTGGGAGTGTTTTGATGCAGGAAGGTAAATTCTTTCTTATGCTTCACGTCAGCTTAAGAATCAAAAGCATAATTATCCTACACATGATTTGGAGTTAGCCTCAGTGGTGCATGCATTGAAAACTTGGAGGCATTATCTCGTTGGTAATCATTGTGATATATTTACTGATCATAAGAGCCTGAAGTACATATTTACTCAGAGGGAATTAAACCTCAGACAGAGGAGATGGTTGGAGCTTATTAAGGATTATGATTTGAATGTACAGTATCATCCTGGTAAGGCTAATGTTGTTGCTGATGCATTGAGTCGTAGGAGCCATTCTAATGCAATTAATATTGGTGATATGCCACTGGAGTTATGTGAGTAGTTCAGAAATGTGAGATTGGAGATGATCCCTAGAGGCTATTTGGCTACACTTGAGGTAAGGCCTACCTTGCTTGACAGAATTAGAGAAGCTCAAAAGGATGATAAGTATATTGCTGAGATAAAGGAGAATATGCTAAAAGGGAAGGCAAAAGACTTCCGTGAGGATGAACATGGAACCATATGGTTTGAGAAGCGTATTTGTGTACCTCAGGATGCAGATATAAGGAAGTTGATTCTTCAGGAGGTGCATGATTCACCTTATTCTATCCACCCAGGTAATACTAAGATGTATTTGGATTTGAGGGAGAGATTTTGGTGGCCTAGCCTGAAGAGGGAAATTGCTGAGTATATTGTAGTATGTGATGTGTGCCAGAGAGTTAAAGCAGAGCATCAGAAACAAGCAGGTTTGTTACAACCCTTGCCTATACCTGATTGGAAGTGGGATCAGATTGGTATGGATTTCATCACTAGATTACCCAGGACTCGATCAGGTTATGATTCTATTTGGGTAGTTGTTGATCGTTTGACTAAAGTCGCCCACTTCATCCCGGTAAAGACTACCTATACCAGTGTTAAGCTAGCAAAGATTTATATGTCCAGAATTGTTTGTCTGCATGGAGTTCCAAAGAAGGTAGTTTTTGATAAAGGTACTCAGTTCACTTCTAAATTTTGGCGTCAGTTGCATGAATCATTGGGTACTAGACTGGAGTTCAATACAACATTCCATCCACAGACAGATGGGCAGACTAAGAGGGTGAACCAGATATTGGAGTATATGTTGAGAGTTTGTGCTTTGGACCACGGGTCCAGTTGGGATGATAATTTACCATATGCAGAGTTCTCATATAATAACAGTTATCAGGCTAGTTTGCAGATGGCACCGTTTGAGTTTCTGTATGGTAGGAAGTGCAGGACACCATTGATGTGGGATGAGGTTGGAGAGAGTCAGTTCTTTGGACCAGACTTGATTAGAGATGCTGAGGAGAAAGTCAGGTTGGTTCATGACAGGCTAAAGATAGCACAGTCCAGACAGAAGAGTTATGCAGAAGCAAAGCGTAAGGAGGTGACATATGAGGTAGTAGACCGTGCATACCTTAGAGTTTCACCACTTCGTGGAATTAAGAGGTTTGGAATCAAAGGTAAGTTAGCACCACGCTTTGTGGGGCCTTACAGGGTCTCTGAGCGTCGAGGAGAGGTAGCTTATCAGCTCGAGTTGCCAGAAGCTTTGTCAGGAGTTCATAATGTGTTTCACGTATCCCAGCTGAAGAAGTGTCATGCCGAGATGGCAGATGTCCCTTTGAGAGATACAGTGCCACTTGAGGCAATTCAGTTGGTGACTGACTTGACATATGAGGAGAAGCCTGTTAACATTCTGGAGACAGCGGAGAGAGTTACTCGCACCAAGGCAATCAGGTTATGCAAAGTTCAGTGGGATCATCATACCAAAGAAGAGGCTACTTGGGAACGAGAGGAGGATCTCAAGCAGGAACACCCACACCTATTTGCTAGCCAACCCGAATCTCGAGGGCGAGATTCATCTTAAGGGGGGTAGGTTTGTAACATCCCAATTTTCCTAAATTCGCATGTTAGTAGATCATTCATATGCATCTCATATTTTCCAATGCATTATTTGCTCTTTTGTAAATTCTATTCATTATGCAACTGCGGGGCAATGTATTTGAGTGGAGATAATCTGACTTCTCCCCTGTCAAATAAAAGTGCATAATGTTTCGAGTATTATATGGGTCACCGATTTGGTTTTGCAAATTTTATAATGTCCGAAATTATTTCTAGTGGAGTTTTAAATGCTATTTGCGTGGTCTATTGCATTAAAACTATTTTTAAAATTTGCATTAGGTGGAACTAGGTTCCTTTATTATTTAATAGGGGATTTATTTTATATCTATATATGTATGTATATATTAGCATTTTAATATACATATATATCCATAAGTATATATATATTACTATATGCGTATATTATATATATATTTGTATATACATATATTACTTTGTGATTTTATTTTAAAAATAATGTATATATATATATTTTGTTAATATTTGATTTTATGGTTTTATTGTAAAAAAAACTAATTGGGCCTAGCGAGCTGGGCAGGCCAGCCAGCCAGCCCGAGCCACGTCCCAGCTAGCGCCAGCTAGCCAAGGACCGTACGCCCCTCCTAGTGCGAGGAGCACTGCCACCAGGGGGGCTGAAGCTCACGTGCTCCCACCCAGGCGTGACCACAGGGGCGAGCTAGGAGACCGAGGCCAGCGTACCCCTTAGCCCCATGTGCCCAGGTGCCCATCGCCAGGATCGTGTCGGCCAGATCACTAGCTCGTTCTGATCAGGAGCAATTCTCAGCGCCACACACCCCAAGGCCCATCCGAGAACGGCAAGGAATTCCATCCCGATCCTGTTTCGCCCGCGGTTTCCCTCGCAAGGGAAATATCCCCAGCTCCAGGTAGCCACGAGCACCAGGAACCGAACCCCATCGCCAGGACTCCACGCGAGCGGAAAATAGCCACGCAACCGAGATTTTGTCCAGATTCGTTTTTTTTCCTGCAACCCAAATCCTTCGCTGCCCCAATTTCGACCATCATCGGAGCCCCGTCCACCGGAGCATCACCGGAGTTCATCCGTGTTCGTCGTAGTTTGCGGAGCCGTTGTCACCGAAGTTTGTTCGACCGCCACCGGAGCATCATCGGAGGAGCCACACCGAGACGGTTCTGTTTTTCCTCGCTGTTCGTGGTGAGAACGCTCCCACGATCCGATTCATCAAACCCCGATGAACAGCTTCAGGACGAATAAAATATGTTTTTAACCTGGTTTTAGTTGTGTCAGATTCTTGGTATAATTTTGAAACGCGTTTGTCTTTTTACTCGTAACTCCGAATCAGGAAAGTCTTTTTCCTGTGATCTCGTATTGATGAGTAGAACATGATAGGACCAGTAGTTTTCAGTTTTACGAAAATTAATTTTTTTGTTAAATCAGATTTATTTTAGACCTCTCGGAGGCCATATTTTGCAAACCATTCATCCGGTTTAGTTGATTCTTTTTTGCGTTGTCATGGTATCAGCATGTAGATGATTTTATACCTGCTGCCATGCTATTTATGCTTTGGTTTTAAACAAGTTGTTTTATTGCCAATGGTTTTATTTTGTGTTATGTGATTGTGGTGATTGATTGGTGTGATTGTTTGCAACGTGTAGATTGTGCGGACTGCGACACAAACTATTGTCGGGAGTGTGACTTTCTGAACCAGAATCAAGGCAAGTTACATGTTGATCATCCTTTACCTATTATTTTTCTATGTATGTAGTATTATATCACCCTATGAAAATTATGCATGTATAGGAATATTATTATTGCTATGCTATTGAGCTATATTCCCTTGTCATGAAGATCGTGTTAGATAAAATTTTGCTATGCTATGTAGATGGGGATTGGTTCCTGTATTCATTGAGAATATGTGAGGATTAGTACAAAATAAATTTGAGTAGTCATTAAGGATTTAATTCACCTCTTGGCGGATATGGTATTGCTGGGTGGTTTCAAGAACATCATGGTTTCTACCCTCTGAGTATAAGTGGAATGCCCCCCAGGTTCAAAAAGATCAGACAGACTTAGTGACTAGTAGCTTCCATGCCCAACCACTAGCTATATGGGCTCTGGCTTAGTTGAGTAGGTTGTGGGAACCTTGCCTAGGCAAAGCTAGCAGATGTAGATATAAATAGGTGTACCGGCTTGCCGTTGGGTGGAGGTGACTGCTTCTGAAAGACTTCGTCTCAATCTTCGGGTTGGGTCTAGTGGGTATAGTGTCCAAACCTCTGTATAGTGTATAAACTAATCATGATTAGCCGTGTCCCCGGTTCTGGACAATTTTGAGCATCTAGGCCATTACAGTTGTTGGATGATCTTGACAGATGACACACTTAATAAAATTTGATGGGGAACTTAATAATGGTGATAGGTTGGAGTTGGAGATGCCAATTCAACCATATGTGTGTTATTGTAGCAAACAAATTAAAACTTGACTATTAGGTAGCTATGAGGATAAAATCAGCTTTCTACAAAATAACCATCAACCTTTCTCTTGTTGTACTATGCATATACATGTAGGTCTGTTATATTACTTTTCCTGTGTAACTTGCCAATACATTCAAAGTATTGACCTATATGGCTGCAATGTATCATGTTGCAGGATATTCAGACGAGGAGTAAGGTACGGTTAGGGTTGCGAGTCTTCACTCAACATCGCTAGTGGGCTATGATGGGACTCATCGTTATTATTCTGCTACTTTTCCGCCGTTTAATAGAATAAAGCTAGCTAAGTGCTATGCAGATTGTTATATTTTATAAATTCTGGATCTTACGTTGTAATAAATGATGCACTTGCTATATCTGGTTTTCATCTATACTTTGTGTGCTAGCGAGTCGATCCAGGGACTAGCACAGTAAAACACATAGACTCAAATCCTTCGAGGTTTGGTCGTTACACGTCGTCGTCTTTGTTGTTGTTGTTGTTATTGTTGTTGTTGTTGTTATTATTATTGTGGTTGGTGTCTCTATTGTTCTTGTGGTTGTTATCATTTTTCTCATCATTGTCTTTGTTTTCGTCGTCCTTGTTGTTATTTTTTTTGTTTTCGTTATTAATACCGTTGTTGACGTTGTTGTTGATGTCGTCGTCCTTGTTGTTGTTGTCATTGTTCTCGTTGTTGTCGTCATTCTCGTCATCGTCGTTGTTGTTGTCGTCATCGTCGTTGTCGGTGTTTTCATTCTTATCTTTGTTGTTGTGGTGGTGGTTGTTGTCGTTGTTATTATTGTTCTCACCGTTGTCGTCGTTCTCGTTGTTATCCTTGTTGTTGTTGTTGTTGTCGTTGTTATCGCTGTTAATGTTGTCGTCAATGTTGTCATCGTTGTTGTTGTTGTTATCGTTGTCGTTGTTGTTGTTGTTGTTGTTGTTGTTGTTGTTGTTGTTGTGTTGTTGTTGTTGTTGTTGTTGTTGTTGTTCTTGATGTCGTCGTCGTCGTTCTTGTTTTTTTATTGTTGTTGTCGTTGAGGTCGTCGTTGCCGCTGTTGTCGTTGTTGTTGTTATTGTCGTTGATGTCATTGTTCTCGTCATGGTCGTTGTTGTCGTCGTTGTCGTCGTCGTCTTCGTCGTTGTTGTTGTTGTTGGTGTTGTTGTTGTTGTTGTTATTGTACAAAAAGTTCGCTCATGTCACTTTTAGCCAAAGAGAAGATAGAGTACAAATCTTTCACGTTTTGGACTTAGATTCAGACTTCACAAACATACTTGTACCAAAACGTCAAGAAATTTTACACCCGGACTCCGAATTGGGTCATTCTTTCTGGGCTGCAAAGTACATTTTATGTGCTTTCAGAGCCAACTGGAATCACCTTCAAATTCGTCCGGAGAATGGAGATATCTACCAAACAATATGACGTTGCACGAGATTCCGAGTCAAACAACAAGTCCAAAGGTGTTGCATCACCTCCATTTGGGCCCTAGGCCTTGTATGACCTAGGGTTAGTATTAGGCTTCCTTGGGATGTCCTCTCCCTCCTTGGCCGCCACCCCTTGCTCCTATATAAATATATCAACCTAGTAGATTTTTGCTTGGGATTTATTTAGTTAAAATTTAGCCATTGCAACTTCGTGTAATTCGTTTGTGTCCAATGACCAGACTAAGACTGCTTTTGGATCCCCAACCTTATCAATACTGCTTGTTCTTCGATTACTTGCAGGAATAGACCTTCGTGGTCAGGTTGATCGTGTTCCTGCGAGGTCTCATCGTCGACGACAATACAAAAAGGAAACGTTTGTTGACGTTGTCGTGGTCTTCATCGTCGCCGTCCTTGTTTTTGTTATTGTTGTTGTCGTTGAGGTCATTGTTATCACTATTGTCGTTGTTGTTTTTATTGTCGTTGATATCGTTGTTCTCGTCATAGTCATTGTTGTCATCGTTGCCTTCTTCGTCATCATCATCATCGTTGTTGTTGTTGTTGTTGTTGTTGTTGTTGTCGTTCTTCTCTTCGTTGTTGTTGTTGTCGTTGTTGTTTGTCACTGCACTAGAGATTTGGTCTCATGTGCCCCCACACTTGTGCATGGGCACCAGCAGCACCCCTTGCGACAGTACACTAAGAGAGCCAATGGGAAGTCAAACCCCAGGATCGCCAAGACCACACCCTACCAAAGGTGTGAAGAACCAGCCCAAGCTACAAGGCCCCGACAAGCCCTCCTTGCCGGGAAGACCCACAAGGCCCCGGCAACCCTCCTTGCGTGGAAGACTTGCAAGACCTCGGCAAGCTCTCCTTGCCGGGAAGTTGTCCAAGGCCCCGGCAAGCCATCCTTGCCGGGAAGATGGGCTAGGCTGGAGGCAAGGAAGCGAGGCCAGCAGGCTTCCTTCGGCCGCCAGGTGTCCCTCCTTCCACAGTGCCACCGACTGCCACCGCTCCAGCGCATCCCTCATGTGCCAGCACAAAGACCACGTGTCAATACACCTGGTAGGGCATTTACTGCCCGTGACATTGCAGTAGATAAATAAGCGGTGAACCCTGTTCACTATGCAACTCGGAGCACACTGTTGGTGACGCCCTTTGCCTATAAAATGAGGCCCAAAGCTCATTTCTAGGGGTTGGACCTTTTGGGGTTTAGACTCTCTAATCACTAGCTAAATTACTGTAGCAAATAACCCTATAGTAAGCACCCAATACAAATAAAGCAGGAGTAGGGTTTTACGCGCCAAGCGGCAGGAACCTGGTTAAACGATCTTGCCGGTGCTGATCGCTAGTTCCGCTCTAGGCGCCACCTCTTTCCCTCTGCCGAAGGATCAAGGGATCCTTGGAGTTCCCATAGGTGTCGTTTTCCCGACTTCTCTAGCGCGCCAGGTAGGGGGAGCTGGTGAGAGCTTTTTCGCGGATTCGAGCAAGCTCCGAACCAGATCTTGGGAAGTTGAGTGCACCGCCGCGGTTCCACAAACTGGGATGCAGCGATGGTCGTTCCACTTCGCTATGGCCTCCTAACGCCTGCGCGAGCGCGCCGCTGCGCAAGTGTAGGCCAAGGAGGTGGAGACCCCAAGCGCGATGGCATCAGGCTGAGACGATGCTCCAGGACAGTGCGTTGTTGTCGAGGGTGTGCATGGGGGCTTTGACGAGGCCTTCGGTGCATACTTCGGCTGACGCACCTCCACGGAGTGATGCATAGCCGCCGAGGATGCGCCAACAGGTCCTGTAGCCCATGCACGCACTCCAGCGGAAACGTTTTCACCCCTTGGAAGCGTCGCGTCGCCGTCAAAGATGCGCTCAGGGGCTCCGCCAGCACGGCTTGGCAAAAGAGAAAAAGGAGTTATACTCCGGCAACCCCTTTCCTACACGATAGTCAAGGACTGTAGGCAAGAACCTTGTCGGTGGGGTAGTTGTCGGGAGAGTGTAACATCCTGCTTGCCGGGGATCTGAGCCCCCGGCAAAAGATCCAGACGTCGCGGGAAGAAGTGGTTCGTCACAACAAATAAGTGATAGAGATTCTAGATGAAATTTTCGAGTACATAGGTTGTTTCCTTTCTAGAAATCCCAATCTTTGTTCGAGAAACCTGCACGCAGATGGAACCTTGTCAGGATCAGTGTACCTTGGCTCTGTTTCGAACTCGTCCAACTACCTGAATGGCCACAGAGCGCCTTCACACTGTTTCGAACTTGTTCAACACACCAAGCGGCTACGCAGCGCCCCTTATTTCCCCTCGAGCCGCGCTCGATGATGTAATTGTTGCACTCAGTGCGGCACAGAGTCTTGCTAGTAAGGACCCCTCCGACGAACTGCTGAGGATCCGTTCCTCAATGCACTAGCGGCAGGACGAGTTGATAGGGGCGAGGGTCCCGATCTTTCGATGAGATTATGACTATCGATTTGGTGGAGATGACTTTGACGATCCGACTACAAACGTGCACGACGTTGCGCCTTAGCTATCGCTAAACCAACTCCAAGAGGTTATTGACCACGCTGGAGCATGATCAACCTGACCACGAAGGTCTATTCGTGCAAGCAATCGAAGAACGAGTAAGAATATGATATTGCAA
>NC_058519.1:300862582-300912582 GCF_904849725.1 Hordeum vulgare subsp. vulgare
CAACAAAAACAATGACGACGAGAACGACGGAAACATGACAATGACAAGAACAACAACTACAACAACGATAGTTACGCCAACAACAACAACAACAACGAACTCGATGGCGACGACGAAGAAGACTACAACGACAACAACAACAACGGTGATGATAGCAACGATGAAGATGACGACGACGACGACGAAGACATCATCATCATCATCATCAATAACAACAACAACAACAACAACAACAACAACAACGATGACGATGACGATGACGATGACGACGACAACGAAAACATCAACAACAACAACAACAACAACAACAACAACAACAACAACAACAAAACAACAACCACAACAAGAACCACCGCCACAACAACAACAACAACTATAACAACAACAGCAACAACAACAACATCAACCAACAACAACAACAATAACAACAACGACGACGACGGCGATGACGACGACGATGACGACAACAACAACAACAACAACAACAACAAAAACAACAACAACAACGACGACGACGATGAGGACAATGACGACAACCACAACCACAATGACGACGACGACGACGAAGACAACAACAACAAGAACAACAACAACAACAACAACAACAACAACAACAACAAAAACAACAACAACAACAACAACATGAACAACAACAACCACAACAACCACTACAACAACAACAACTATAACAACAACAACAACAACAGTAACAACAACAACAAAAACAACAATAGCGACAACAACAACAACAACAACAAGAATCAAGACGACGACGACAACAACGAAAACAACAACAAGAAAAAAAAACATAACAACAACGACAACAACAACAACAACAACATCAACAACAATAACAACAGCAACAACGAAGGCGACGAAAACAACAACAAGAACAACAAAAACATAACAATAGCGACAACAACAACAACAAGAACAACAAAAAACAACGAAGACAATGGCGACGACGACAACAACAAAAACAACAACAACAACAACAAAAACAACAACTACAAAAACAACAGCAACAACAAGAATAACAACAACAACAACAACAACAATCACTACAAAAAATATGTCAACTAACGACCTTCAGTATTGGTCACTGAATGGTCATTGATTTCCATTTGTGACCTTTTTATGACCAAAAATAGAAGGTCTAAAGTTGAGGTTCTTTAATGAACTATAATGACCTTTTTTCTGGATTGGTCGTAGGATTTTATGACCAAACAGAAGGTCGTAGGTTTAACGACCAAATGATTTGGTCACTAGCAATCTGCCGGCACCACGTCAGATCCATCGTGGCAGGCTGACATGGCAGAATTATGAGCAAATGAAAAGGGCGTAAATAAGATTCAGCCTGGTCCATTCCGGTCGTCTACATGGGCCGGTGCCAATAATTTGGCCTTTTATTTTCTGGGATAGAATCTTTTACTGGGCAGGTTTTTTATTAGTCCACTTCTCTTTTGGGGCTTGGCCTACTCTTTTTATTCCAGTTCTTGTTTGGGCCTTGGCCTACTCTTTTTTAGGCCCAAGCCTTTTTAGACAAATTCTAATTTGGGCCTTGGCCTACTCTTTTTTAGGCCCAAGCCTTCTTAGTCTATTTCTCGTTTGGGCCTCGGCCTTTTTGCTGTCCAAACTAACTTTAGTGCCCAAACAAAATAGTCAAAACTTAAATAATTGACAACTTCACAGGTGCACAGCTTCACAAAATACTTCATCAGGTTCACAGGTTCAAATAGAGCAAGACATTGTTTCATCACCAGAATGACCAAACGAGTGGGCTAACTTCATCAGGTTCTTGAGAAGTTAGCTCACTTCACTGTTTCTAGGACAGGTTCTATGACAGGTTCAACTTCTACAATGCTTTAGCGCCGAAGATAGCCATCAAGTGGGCTAACTTCTCTTCCTGATCCTGAGACTTCTTGCGCAGCAGCTCAAGTTCCTTATCGTGTGCAGCTTCATATTCTTCCGCCTTTAGCTTGATTGCTGCAATTTCTTCTTGCATCACTTCAGCTTGAAGCTCTGACCTCTCCAGCTTCTACTGAAGATCACGAACATGAGCAACCACAACAACAGTTCCTTTGCGAGAGTTGTTACTAGATGACTTGAGCCCAACATTCGTGAGGAATTTGCTTTGCTTGACTTCGGTCTTAAGCACTTCTTCAACAATCTCAGCATTAGATTTTGGTTCTTCACTTTTTGGTACTGGCGCGTCCTTCATTTTTTCATCTCAAGCTAGCATATGGAGGAAAATGATAGACATTAGTGGCAGATCTATTTCACATTCTGCAAGAGGAACCAAACAGGAATGCCACCAAACCAGACCAAGAAGTGGATTATTTGAAGTAATCAAACCAGCACACAAAATCTATAGGTAGATATTTTACTCAAACTCAAACAGAAGTAGATGATAAATACTAAACTTAGAGCATTATTTGAATCTGGCTATAGCAAGTGTACACACTTATGTGATCTAGAGACATGCAATCGGAACAATATGGTGGTTCTATATAATATGGCTTCTTTGTTGAGAACTAACATTTAGAACAATTTTCATCATATCATAAAAATGCAACAAATAGCTACAGCAAATTCTGATATCTTTGTTGAGAACTGTACAACAAATTCCGTTATCTTTGTTGAGATACCAAACCTATCTTAGGCTCTAGCAAACAACATCAAATCATGGAACATAGTGTGTGTTCTTGCTGGCTGTGAATCAAACAGGGCTGATGTCTATAGACAAAAGTTTGAACTAGCTAGACAAAAGCATGGAGTGACTTACTATAGCAATCTTGATAGGCTCCGAAAACCCGTGCTTCTTGCTGTTGTGGGTGGCCTTGAACAAGTCAATCGTAGACAGCTCCTCACCCTTACGCTCTTCTTTTTGAAATGTTTTTCAACAAAAATCGAAATGTTATTCAGCAAGAATAAGAAATGATATTCAACGAGGATCAAACGGTAAGGTCTTTAGAGAAAGGTACTCACAGTGGCAAAAATCTGTGCGGTGTAGTGCCTGGAACTAGTTCTCTGTTGGTACACGACCTTTTCTCGATTAATCTTGTTCGACACACTGGTTTCCTACAAAAATGCATAATGTTATTTGCCAAGTTGAAAGAAATTGGAATAGGCAGTAGTATAGTAGGACAATACGAGTCCGAGCATATTTGATTTGGAAATATTTTAGTTATCCTGCACTAGCACAAGTACATGAACAACTAGTACTATATAAGAGTAAGTGTTTTACATATGGTGTTTATTTTGAAAGTTGATGCTCTCTACTGTTCCTACTTTGATCAGAAACATGGAAGAGGAAGAAGGGGACCATGGCCCATTCCCATCCTGATGTGCAGAACATAAATCAGCAAACATAGCGTATACATAC
Source organism: Hordeum vulgare subsp. vulgare (assembly GCF_904849725.1). Classification (NCBI taxonomy): domain Eukaryota; kingdom Viridiplantae; phylum Streptophyta; class Magnoliopsida; order Poales; family Poaceae; genus Hordeum; species Hordeum vulgare. The sequence goes on from NC_058519.1 coordinate 300,865,968, forward strand.
CTTGTGCCTTGGGGTAGACCACATCTGCACCAGAGCTTCCCATTCACCGCCCGTCAGATCTGGCACCGGAGACTTGGTGCTCACTTTGTTTGCTCCTACGGTATCAAAATACTTCTTCTTGATATTATGGCGTCGATTATTTGAACTTTTTTGCAGAACATCTTTGCACGCATACTTGATGCTCTCCGAGTCTGTATTTATCTCAAAATTTGCCTACCAAGAAAGCAAACAAGGAAGGAACAACATTAGTGATCATTAACTACAAAACAGAAAATAGAGTAGCACATTAACTACAAAACAAGTAGATTACAACAACTTTCCCAATGTAGTCCTTCACTAGAGTAGCATTATTTTTGTATTCCTTGAAGTGAGGAAGAACCAGCAGATGGCTTCTTGCAACGAGTCCACACTCAGAAGCAAACTTTGCTGCATGTAGAGGCTTCTCTGGACACTTCATCCCTTGGGCAATTTGGATAGGCACCTTTGTGCCAAGAGACTTGGTGATTCTCTCTAGCCCTTTGCCCTTTCTAAGTCTATGCTTGTTAGTCATTGCATCTGAAAATGAAATTGAACTCATAAATTAGAAGAGAAATCGACAAATGCAGGAATGGTTCTGCTAAACAGGTAAGCATACATGATCACTTCCATTTGTAAGAGAAGGTGAACTTGCCTTGTTCAAGAACACGATGTTGTTATTCTTCACTGACGACATCATTCCTGTCAATAGAAGGTGCACCACGCCTGAGGCGTACGCAAACAGTGTCGCTTTCATCCATGCACAGAGTGGTTCTTCGTCCATCGCCGAAAACTCATCACGCATTTCCACCGAGCTCTCAAAGTCCATGCCCGGCGGACTTTCCTGATGGTCCGTCGCAGCCGCCATAGTTGCTTTCTGCCTCGTGACTCTATCAGGTTCATCGGGTTGCAGGATCCTCTTTGTTTGTCCTCGAGGTGCGGCCATCACCCTTCCTGGAGGCATTGTAGCAGATGCTTCTGAGCTCTTCCTATTATTGTTGGTTGTCTACTTAACACCAGGCCTTTTCGTCCTAGATTCCTTCAGTGCCTTGTATAAATATCAAAGAAAAAGATTAGATCACAAGATAAATATGTGAGCACAAGGAAACACAGAGCATACAAGAACCCGAACCCTCCAAGCAAGACAGAGTTTGCACCTTAATAGTCTTGTGCACTACAACTTCATCCTCCTTAGGATTGTACTCTGGGTCATCACTGATAACTCCACTACCTTCTTGAACCCCATTAGTTGTACCTTCTTGTACATCATTTGTTTTCCTAATCATTGACACTATTGCATCAATGCCAAGGGACTGGAATTTCTGATTGTTCCTCATCATATTTCTTGCCCTAACCTTCTCGTACTCGGTGAGAGGATGCTCATCTTTGCAAGGCAAAGTAAACATAATTATTAGGTTAATTGTTGGAATGCATAGACAGACAGCCAAACATATCTTATGATATTTTATTATCATTTAATTCTACTTATTCAGCTAAGGAAGTGTAACAGCACACAGGCACAGCTAAGCCAGCTAATTCAGATTACAACAATACATTTGCATAATAAAATCTGATAGTATTTGACATCACCAGCCTCCAAGATATTTTACTTAGCATATTACATTTCACTTAGCATATTAAGACACATTTTATAAATCTAATAATATAACCACAAGGAGCAACTTGCATACCACTGGTTGGCCCCGGGTTTGACCTTGTCATCCTTGACATGGATGATCTTGAGGTGGTGCTTGCAAAATAGAATAAACAACAATCAGATACAACAGGGATAAAGTAAAATGATGCACTTATATCAATAAAGGAAAGCATTTAGACGAGCATGCACATACATGTAATACATGTGAAGCAAACTTGTTGGATCAACAATATAGTGATGTAGTTAATGCATCTGTACTAATACATGTAAAACACTTGGACCAGCATGCACATACACGTGTAGCAATGCACATACAATTAATGCATCAGTACTAAACTAAAATTTGAAGCAAGCAACTAAATTGAAGCACTTGGACTAGCATGCACATACAAGTGTAGCAATGCATCAGTATTAAAACATGTGAAACAGGAGGTAGTAATGTACTAAACTGATAGTTGAAGAAAACTATATATGTGAAGCAATGCATTAACTATTTACAACAATTACTTTTATGTTTTAACTTGAAATTTTATCCATGTACCTGCAATCATCTATAAGCAAAGTAATTACTCAACTCTATCCCTAATCACTACTAGAATTGAGAAATTTGCCATCTGCCATGCCTTTGCCGTCTGCTGACGCATGGCAAAGATCCTCTTTGCCGTAAGCTGGCACAAAGCAGACGGCAAAGAGGTTGCTGATGGCAAAGGTTTTATTTGTCGTCGGCCACCTCTTTGCCGTCTGCTGACGCATGGCAAAGGCCCCAGAGGCGGACGGCAAAGAGAACCCGGACGGCAAAGGGGCGCCACCCTAATGGCCGAAGCCCGCCCCACCCCACCCACCCCTTTGCCGTCCGCCTCCTAGCTTCTATAGACGGCAAAGGGGGGCTCCCCCTAATGGCACCTAGCCCCCACCCCCGCTCCCCTAACGGCACGCTCCACCCCTGCTCCCCTCGATCTCCTGCCTTCTCTCGCGCGCGCCCCTGCCCACTACAGCGCCGCCACCACCCCCTTCACTGCTCCGGCCCACCATCGCCGCCCACGACTGGAGCTCCCCGCCCCCTCCTCCCCGCGTCCCTCCTGCCTGCGGCCCTCCTCCCCGCGGCCCTCCTCCCCGCCGCCCACGACCGGCTCTCCCCGCTCCCCTCCTCCCCGCAAAGGGGCGCCACCCCCACGGCCGGAGCTCGCCCGCCCCTCCTCCCCGTGCACGTCCTCCCCACGCCCCTCCTCCCCGCCGCCCAGGGCCGGAGCTCGCCCTCCCCTCCTCCCACTGCCCTCCTCCCACTGCAGGTAAGTTTTTTTTTTCTTTTTTTCTTTATTTCCTATTTTTTCTTTTAAACTAGTAGATAGTATATAGTATAGACATATAGTGTGTTAGTTAAATGACACTTTTGATTTTACATACACAATAGATAGTATATAGTATAGACATATAGTGTGTCATTTATTTAGGCTTCACATGTCATGTTTAGGCTTCACATGACATGTTTAGGCTTCACATGACATATAGTGTGTCATTTATTTAGGCTTCACATGTCATGTTTAGGCTTCACATGACATATAGTGTGTCTGTTAAATTGGATAGTTAGTTTTTTTCCGTTTTTATGTGAAATTAGATAGTTAGTTTATTAGGTAGAAAAAGTAGATAGAGAAGAAAACAATAGATAGAATAATAAACTAGAAGAAAAAGGAAGAAGAAGAAGAAGAAGAAGAAGAAGAAGAAGAAAGAGGAAAGGAGGAGAAAGATAAAAGAAAGAAGAAGAAGAGGAGGAGGAGGAGGAGGAGGAGGAGAAAGAAGAAGAAGAAGAAGAATATGATGATCAAGAAGAAAAAGAAGAAGAGGAGAGAGGAGAAGAAAGAAAAGGACCCCGACCCCTGGCCCACGACCCCCGACGCCCGACGCCACCAACCCCCGACCCTCGACTCCCGACCTCCGACGCCACTGAGACCCGACTCCCGACCCCCGACGCCCGACACCACTGACCCCCGACCCCCGACTCCCGACCCCCGACTCCACTAACCCCCGACCCCTGATGCCCGACGCCATTGACCCTCGACTACAGAAGCCACTGACCCTCGACCCTCGACCCCCGACGCCTGACGCCACTGACCCTCGACTCCCGACGCCACTGACCCTCGACCCCCGACGCCCCTGACCCTCGACCCCTAGCCCCCTACCCCCGACCCCCGACACCATTGACCCCCAACCCCCGACCCCCGACACCTCTTCGGCCTCTTGTTGACCAAAGAGACCCCAACATCAATATTGAGTTCATGTTAGGTATTCAATTTTTATTAGCCATGTTGGTATTTATGACGATGATACACTTAAATTATATACATTTTATTACTCCTGTTGGTATTTATGTTGTACTAATTTCATTTACACTTTGTCATGACATGTGTTGAAAGATGGTGGGAAAGGGTCGAAAGCACTCCGCGGCTGCTTCTTCGTCGGCGGGTGATGGGATGGGTACTTCCATTCCTGCCTCGCCTCTTTGGAGAGTGTTTCTCTCTACTTTGCAAGGAGCGCCCCCCGTAAGAGGAGGTCGTCCCCCCGCGAAGCCGAGAGGCACTAAAGGTACACATTGTATTCATGTTGGTATTTATGTTGTACTCATGTTGTATGCATATTGGTGTTTATATACATTTTATTACTCATGTTGGTATTTATGTTGTACTAAAGGTACACGTGGCCGCGGGAGAGGTAGGGCTACACGGTCTCCGCCACCACCCCAAGCTGATTCACCTGAGCACAGGACTTCTAGGGTGGATTCGTCTAAGGTGGAGGCTACACGGTCTCCGGTTCACGAGCCTCGGGTCGACGAACCTCAGGTCGACGAGCCTTCGACCCACGAGACTCGTGTCCCAGAGGCTTCCTTCCAGGCGACTCCGGAGCAAATCAGGGATGAGGGTACGTCCCAAGAGAACCAGTGGGATACCTGGCCTAAGGCAAGTGGCCATGCTGGTAGCGACGAGGAGCTGGGTGAGGGGGCTACCGTCTACCAGCGTGGTAGTTCGGGGCTCCCGCTCGTGCTAGCGACCCCCGAGCAGAGGTGGTCGATTAGGCCAAATGGGGACAAGTAAGCTAATTTACTCTTATTTAACCTTTTGCCTTCGCGTTTTCTCAAATATCTAATGTTTTGGCTTTAATTTGTCATACTGTAGGGGTTGGATTGTTGCCAAGGGTGTCCGCAAGCCCAACAGCGTCCTTGGTGTTCTTTGCCGCCAAAACTTCCCAGGGTTTGTTACGTTGCCCGGTCGGGAGCGAGAGGTAGGAATGACCTGGGAGCTACTTGGGTGCCCCGGCCCCGCTGGAGGTGGAGATCGACGGTGTTTTGAGTGGGCGGACATGGTGATCCGAAAGTTCTGGGTAATTTCTCTTTCACACAATTATAAATCAACCATAGCTATTTATTGTACTAATCGGTGTTGTGTTGTTTGCAGACCTACTACAGGTGTGAGGAGGGATACGAGGAGGACGCGGCAAAGGTTATCGAAACCGAATGTCGCCGCCTACTTCAAAACTTTCGGCACGAGGCTCGGGTGCAGGCTGTTCGAGACTACTATGCCACGCGGCGTATTAGGCTTGACAAGGGGAAGTGCCGTGATGCTAAGATGGAGAAGGAGCATTACATGAAGGTAATTACATATTATTAAGGCTTTGTAGTTAGTTTCCTTGATTTGGTTCTTACGCGCTCAAATTTCTCTTTATTAACTTAGGTGCCCCTGAGATGGTGTGTGGATAAGATGGATTGTTGGGAGGCCTTGGTGGATCAGTGGTGCTCCGAAACGTGGGAGCCCAGCCACAACAACGCCAAGGAGAGGCGTGGCAAAATGGTTGGCGTGCCACACCATCAAGGGAGCGTCAACTTAATCCAATTTGGCGAGAACTGGGTATGTGGTTTGCTTCATGCCTCATGCAATTCATTCTTAATGATATATTGAGCCCTTTACCAATACAATTTTCCTCTCTCTCTATTATAGGCGCGTCACAATAAGACGGAGGCGCGACAGATGTACGACCTGTATGCGATGGCCCATACTGCCTCGTACAAGAAGGTCAAGGCATTCTCTGAGTCTGACCTCGAGCATCCAGAAAACTTCACCAACATCTCCTCCCACGACAAGCTCGTGAAGTACAGAGATCACGGGAAGGCGAGGAAAGGGGAGGACTTTAACCCGAGCGAGGGGCCTATTGATCCAGAGCTGGTGATGATAGCTGGCAACGGGAGGCCCCATGGCTCGATCGCCATTGGAGACGGCCTTATACGTTGTCCTAGCTCTCTCAGGCAGATAAAGGCATGCCAAACGAGCTCTTGTCCGGAGTTAACACGTCGTCCACGGCCAGTCGAGCTCGCCATCGAGGTTAGTTTAATGGACTCAGCTATCTTTCCGCATTACGTTGTGCGTTGGAACCAATATGATTACATTGCTAACAATGAGTTGTGTTGTAGGCTGCTATTCAAAAAGAGAGAGAGGCAATGCAGGCGGCTATGGCGGAGAAGGATAAGGAAATTAGGGAGCTGGAGGAGAGGACGACTGCATTGGTGGAGGCGGAGAGGGCACGGAATGATGCGTCTACCAGGGCCATATACGAGCTCTTCGTGGTAAGTTTCTTCTTCATGTTATTTCAAATCTTGCATTTGAATGTCTGTTCCATTAATAAATAAAAAGTTTGACTTGTCGAAACCAAATGTACAGTCTATGTGCAAGAAGAACGGCCAAGTCCCTACGCCGATGCCAGTCCTTAACGTGGCGGGGACGGTGAGTTTCATTTCAGTGGAGTGATCTTAAGAGTGTCCTCATGCTAACTACACATTGCAAATGATGGTTGGTGCAGAATATGTCCCGAAACGCATCGCACGACCCTTCTACAGTCGACCCTTCTCCAGGGCAGCCTTCTCCAGGTGAAACAAGCCACAGCCACCGTGCTTGACCCTAACTTAGGTATGTTATTTCTAGTGTTTTAATAGAAGATAGCTACATGACATAATTAGCTTAGTTAGCTCCAAAATGACCTATTTCATAACAAATGACCTATACTTAGCTAATTATCCTCGAAATGACATAATTAGCTTAGTTAGCTCCAAAATGACCTATTTAATAAAAAATGACCTATACTTAGCTAATTATCCTCGAAATGACATAATTAGCTCCAAAAAGGCATTCTTAGCCAATTTAGGCCGAAGAAGGGGACAAGAGGAGAAGAAAGAGGAAAAATGAAAGGAAGGAAGAAGAAGAAGAGGACAAGAAGAAGAAGGAGAGGGAGGAGGATAAGAAGTAGAAGAAGGAGGAGAAGAAGCAGAAGGAGCTCCTCCGTCTCCTTCTTCTTCCTCCTTCTCCTTCTTCTTCTTTTCTTCTTCTTCTCCTCTTCCTTCTCCTTCTCCTCCTCCTCCTCCTCCTTCTTTTACTTCTTCTTCTCTTTCTCTTCTTCTACGTAGCTTAGACTCATCCAACAAAGCCTAAATTGGCTAATTATCCATCTAAATGACATAATTAGCTTAATTAGCTCCAAAATGACCTATACTTAGCTAATTATCCTCGAAATGACATAATTAGCTCCAAAAAGGCATTCTTAGCCAATTTAGCCCGAAGAAGGGGACGAGAGGAGAAGAAAGAGGAAAAATGAAAGGAAGGAAGAAGAAGAAGAGGAGAAGAAGAAGAAGGAGAGGGAGGAGGATAAGAAGAAGGAGAAGAAGGAGGAGAAGAAGGAGAAGGAGCTCCTCCTTCTCCTTCTTCTTCCTTCTCCTTCTCCTTCTTATTTTCTTCTTCTTCTCCTCTTCCTTCTCCTTCTCCTCCTCCTCCTCCACCTCCTCCTTCTTTTACTTCTTCTTCTTATCTTTCTCTTCTTCTACGTAGTTTAGCCTCATCCAACAAAGCCTAAATTGGCTAATTATCCATCTAAATGACATAATTAGCTAAGTTAGCTCCTAAATGGTCTATTTAATAAAAAATGACCTATACTTAGCTAATTATCCTCGAAATGACATAATTAGCTCCAAAAAGGCATTCTTAGCCAATTTAGCCCGAAGAAGGGGACGAGAGGAGAAGAAAGAGGAAAAATGAAAGGAAGGAAGTAGAAGAAGAGGAGAAGAAGAAGAAGGAGAGGGAGGAGGATAAGAAGAAGGAGAAGAAGGAGGAGAAGAAGGAGAAGGAGCTCCTCCTTCTCCGTCTTCTTCCTCCTTCTTCCTCCTTCTCCTTCTCCTTCTTTTTTTCTTCTTCTTCTCCTCTTCCTTCTCCGTCTCCTCCTCCTCCTCCTCCTTCTTGTACTTCTTCTTCTCTTTCTCTTCTTCTACGTAGCTTTGACTCATCCAACAAAGCCTAAATTGGTTAATTATCCATCTAAATGACATAATTAGCTTAGTTAGCTCCAAAATGACCTATTTAATAAAAAATGACCTATACTTAACTAATTATCCTCGAAATGACATAGTTAGCTCCAAAAAGGCATTCTTAGCCAATTTAGCCCGAAGAAGGGGACGAGAGGAGAAGAAAGACGAAAAATGGAAGGAAGGAAGAAGAAGTAGAGGAGAAGAAGAAGAAGGAGAGGGAGGAGGATAAGAAGAAGGAGAAGAAGGAGGAGCAGAAGGAGAAGGAGCTCCTCCTTCTCCTTCTTCTTCCTCCTTCTTCCTCCTTCTCCTTCTCCTTCTTCTTTTCTTCTTCTTCACCTCTTCCTTCTCCTTCTCCTCCTCCTCCTCCTCCTCGTCCTTCTTTTACTTCTTCTTCTCTTTCTCTTCTTCTACGTAGCTTAGACTCATCCAACAAAGCCTAAATTGGCTAATTATCCATCTAAATGACATAATTAGCTTAGTTAGCTCCTAAATGGTCTATTTAATAAAAAATGACCTATACTTAGCTAATTATCCTCGAAATAACATAATTAGCTCCAAAAAGGCATTCTTAGCCAATTTAGCCCGAACATGGGGACGAGAATAGAAGAAAGAGGAAAAATGAAGGGAAGGAAGAAGAAGAAGAAGGAGAGGGAGGAGGATAAGAAGAAGGAGAAGAAGGAGGAGAAGAAGGAGAAGGAGCTCCACCTTCTCCTTCTTCCTCCTTCTTCCTCCTTCTCCTTCTCCTTCTTCTTTTCTTCTTCTTCTCCTCTTCCTTCTCCTTCTCCTCCTCCTCCTCCTCCCCCTCCTTCTTTTACTTCTTCTTATCTTTCTCTTCTTCCACGTAGCTTAGACTCATCCAACAAAGCCTAAATTGGCTAATTATCCATCTAAATGACATAATTAGCTTAGTTAGCTCCTAAATGGTCTATTTAATAAAAAATGACCTATACTTAGCTAATTATCCTCGAAATGACATAATTAGCTCCAAAAAGGCATTCTTAGCAATTTAGCCCGAAGAAGGGGACAAGAGGAGAAGAAAGAGGAAAAATGAAAGGAATGAAGAAGAAGAAGAGGAGAAGAAGAAGAAGGAGAGGGAGGAGGATAAGAAGAAGGAGAAGAAGGAGGAGAAGAAGGAGAAGGAGCTCCTCCTCATCCTTCTTCTTCCTCCTTCTTTCACCTTCTCCTTCTCCTTCTTCTTTTCTTCTTCTTCTCCTCTTCCTTCTCCGTCTCCACCTCCTCCTACTCCTCCTCCTTCTTTTACTTCTTCTTCTCTTTCTCTTCTTCTACGTAGCTTAGACTCATCCAACAAAGCCTAAATTGGCTAATTATCCATATAAATGACATAATTAGCCCAGTTAGCTCCAAAATGACCTATTTAATAAAAAATGACCTATACTTAGCTACTTATCCTCGAAATGACATAATTAGCTCCAAAAAGGCATTCTTAGCCAATTTAGCCCGAAGAAGGGGACGAGAGGAGAAGAAAGAGGAAAAATGAAAGGAAGGAAGAAGAAGAAGAGGAGAAGAAGAAGAACAAGAGGGAGGAGGATAAGAAGAAGGAGAAGAAGGAGGAGAAGAAGGAGAAGGAGCTCCTCCTTCTCCTTCTTCTTCCTCCTTCTCCTTCTCCTTCTTCTTTTCTTCTTCTTCTCCTTTTCCTTCTCCTTCTCCTTATCCTCCTCCTCCTTCTTCTTTTACTTCTTCTTCTCTTTCTCTTCTTCTACGTAGCTTAGACTCATCCAACAAAGCCTAAATTGGCTAATTATCCATCTAAATGACATAATTAGCTTAGTTAGCTCCAAAATGACCTATTTAATAAAAAATGACCTATACTTAGCTAATTATCCTCGAAATGACATAATTAGCTCCAAAAAGGCATTCTTAGCCAATTTAGCCCGAAGAAGGGGACGAGAGGAGAAGAAAGACGAAAAATGAAAGGAAGGAAGAAGAAGTAGAGGAGAAGAAGAAGAAGGAGAGGGAGGAGGAAAAGAAGAAGGAGAAGAAGGAGGAGCAGAAGGAGAAGGAGGAGCTCCTTCTCCTTCTTCTTCCTCCTTCTCCTTCTCCTTCTTCTTTTCTTCTTCTTCACCTCTTCCTTCTCCTTCTCCTCCTCCTCCTCCTCCTCGTCCTTCTTTTACTTATTCTTCTCTTTCTCTTCTTCTACGTAGCTTAGACTCATCCAACAAGGCCTAAATTGGCTAATTATCCATCTAAATGACATAATTAGCTTAGTTAGCTCCTAAATGGTCTATTTAATAAAAAATGACCTATACTTAGCTAATTATCCTCGAAATAACATAATTAGCTCCAAAAAGGCATTCTTAGCCAATTTAGCCCGAACATGGGGACGAGAATAGAAGAAAGAGGAAAAATGAAGCGAAGGAAGAAGAAGAAGAAGGAGAGGGAGGAGGATAAGAAGAAGGAGAAGAAGGAGAAGGAGCTCCACCCTCTCCTTCTTCTTCCTCCTTCTTCCTCCTTCTCCTTCTCATTCTTCTTTTCTTCTTCTTCTCCTCTTCCTTCTCCTTCTCCTCCTCCTCCTCCTCCCCCTCCTTCTTTTACTTCTTCTTCTCTTTCTCTTCTTCTACGTAGCTTAGACTCATCCAACAAAGCCTAAATTGGCTAATTATCCATCTAAATGACATAATTAGCTTAGTTAGCTCCTAAATGGTCTATTTAATAAAAAATGACCTATACTTAGCTAATTATCCTCGAAATGACATAATTAGCTCCAAAAAGGCATTCTTAGCCAATTTAGCCCGAAGAAGGGGACAAGAGGAGAAGAAAGAGGAAAAATGAAAGGAATGAAGAAGAAGAAGAGGAGAAGAAGAAGAAGGAGAGGGAGGAGGATAAGAAGAAGGAGAAGAAGGAGGAGAAGAAGGAGAAGGAGCTCCTCCTTATCCTTCTTCTTCCTCCTTCTTTCACCTTCTCCTTCTCCTTCTTCTTTTCTTCTTCTTCTCCTCTTCCTTCTCCGTCTCCACCTCCTCCTACTCCTCCTCCTTCTTTTACTTCTTCTTCTCTTTCTCTTCTTCTACGTAGCTTAGACTCATCCAACAAAGCCTAAATTGGCTAATTATCCATATAAATGACATAATTAGGCCAGGTAGCTCCAAAATGACCTATTTAATAAAAAATGACCTATACTTAGCTAATTATCCTCGAAATGACATAATTAGCTCCAAAAAGGCATTCTTAGCCAATTTAGCCCGAAGAAGGGGACGAGAGGAGAAGAAAGAGGAAAAATGAAAGGAAGGAAGAAGAAGAAGAGGAGAAGAACAAGAATGAGAGGGAGGAGGATAAGAAGAAGGAGAAGAAGGAGGAGAAGAAGGAGAAGGAGCTCCTCCTTCTCCTTCTTCTTCCTCCTTCTCCTTCTCCTTCTTCTTTTCTTCTTCTTCTCCTTTTCCTTCTCCTTCTCCTCATCCTCCTCCTCCTTCTTCTTTTACTTCTTCTTCTCTTTCTCTTCTTCTACGTAGCTTAGACTCATCCAACAAAGCCTAAATTGGCTAATTATCCGTCTAAATGACATAATTAGCTTAGTTAGCTCCAAAATGACCTATTTAATAAAAAATGACCTATACTTAGCTAATTATCCTCGAAATGACATAATTAGCTCCAAAAAGGCATTCTTAGCCAATTTAGCCCGAAGAAGGGGACGAGAGGAGAAGAAAGACGAAAAATGAAAGGAAGGAAGAAGAAGTAGAGGAGAAGAAGAAGAAGGAGAGGGAGGAGGATAAGAAGAAGGAGGAGAAGAAGGAGAAGGAGCTTCTCCTTCTTCTTCCTCCTTCTTCCTCCTTCTCCTTCTCCTTCTTCTTTTCTTCTTCTTCACCTCTTCCTTCTCCTTCTCCTCCTCCTCCTCCTCCTCGTCCTTCTTTTACTTCTTCTTCTCTTTCTCTTCTTCTACGTAGCTTAGACTCATCCAACCAAGCCTAAATTGGCTAATTATCCATCTAAATGACATAATTAGCTTAGTTAGCTCCTAAATGGTCTATTTAATAAAAAATGACCTATACTTAGCTAATTATCCTCGAAATAGCATAATTAGCTCCAAAAAGGCATTCTTAGCCAATTTAGCCCGAACATGAGGACGAGAATAGAAGAAAGAGGAAAAATGAAGGGAAGGAAGAAGAAGAAGAAGGAGAGGGAGGAGGATAAGAAGAAGGAGAAGAAGGAGGAGAAGAAGGAGAAGGAGCTCCACCTTCTCCTTCTTCTTCCTCCTTCTTCCTCCTTCTCCTTCTCCTTCTTCTTTTCTTCTTCTTCTCCTCTTCCTTCTCCTTCTCCTCCTCCTCCTCCTCCCCCTCCTTCTTGTACTTCTTATTTTCTTTCTCTTCTTCTACGTAGCTTAGACTCATCCAACAAAGCCTAAATTGGCTAATTATCCATCTAAATGACATAATTAGCTTAGTTAGCTCCTAAATGGTCTATTTAATAAAAAATGACCTATACTTAGCTAATTATCCTCGAAATGACATAATTAGCTCCAAAAAGGCATGCTTAGCCAATTTAGCCCGAAGAAGGGGACAAGAGGAGAAGAAAGAGGAAAAATGAAAGGAATGAAGAAGAAGAAGAGGAGAAGAAGAAGAACGAGAGGGAGGAGGATAAGAAGAAGGAGAAGAAGGAGGAGAAGAAGGAGAAGGAGCTCCTCCTTCTCCTTCTTCTTCCTCCTTCTCCTTCTCCTTCTTCTTTTCTTCTTCTTCTCCTTTTCCTTCTCCTTCTCCTCATCCTCCTCCTCCTTCTTCTTTTACTTCTTCTTCTCTTTCTCTTCTTCTACGTAGCTTAGACTCATCCAACAAAGCCTAAATTGGCTAATTATCCGTCTAAATGACATAATTAGCTTAGTTAGCTCCAAAATGACCTATTTAATAAAAAATGACCTATACTTAGCTAATTATCCTCGAAATGACATAATTAGCTCCAAAAAGGCATTCTTAGCCAATTTAGCCTGAAGAAGGGGACGAGAGGAGAAGAAAGACGAAAAATGAAAGGAAGGAAGAAGAAGTAGAGGAGAAGAAGAACAAGGAGAAGGAGGAGGATAAGAAGAAGGAGAAGAAGGAGGAGCAGAAGGAGAAGGAGCTCCTCCTTCTCCTTCTTCTTCCTCCTTCTTCCTCCTTCTCCTTCTCCTTCTTCTTTTCTTCTTCTTCACCTCTTCCTTCTCCTTCTCCTCCTCCTCCTCCTCCTCGTCCTTCTTTTACTTCTTCTTCTCTTTCTCTTCTTCTACGTAGCTTAGACTCATCCAACAAATCCTAAATTGGCTAATTATCCATCTAAATGACATAATTAGCTTAGTTAGCTCCTAAATGGTCTATTTAATAAAAAATGACCTATACTTAGCTAATTATCCTCGAAATAACATAATTAGCTCCAAAAAGGCATTCCTAGCCAATTTAGCCCGAACATGGGGACGAGAATAGAAGAAAGAGGAAAAATGAAGGGAAGGAAGAAGAAGAAGAAGGAGAGGGAGGAGGATAAGAAGAAGGAGAAGAAGGAGGAGAAGAAGGAGAAGGAGCTCCACCTTCTCCTTCTTCTTCCTCCTTCTTCCTCCTTCTCCTTCTCCTTCTTCTTTTCTTCTTCTTCTCCTCTTCCTTCTACTTCTCCTCCTCCTCCTCCTCCCCCTCCTTCTTTTACTTCTTCTTTTCTTTCTCTTCTTCTACGTAGCTTAGACTCATCCAACAAAGCCTAAATTGGCTAATTATCCATCTAAATGACATAATTAGCTTAGTTAGCTCCTAAATGGTCTATTTAATAAAAAATGACCTATACTTAGCTAATTATCCTCGAAATGACATAATTAGCTCCAAAAAGGCATTCTTAGCCAATTTAGCCCGAAGAAGGGGACAAGAGGAGAAGAAAGAGGAAAAATGAAAGGAATGAAGAAGAAGAAGAGGAGAAGAAGAAGAAGGAGAGGGAGGAGGATAAGAAGAAGGAGAAGAAGGAGGAGAAGAAGGAGAAGGAGCTCCTCCTTATCCTTCTTCTTCCTCCTTCTTTCACCTTCTCCTTCTCCTTCTTCTTTTCTTCTTCTTCTCCTCTTCCTTCTCCGTCTCCACCTCCTCCTACTCCTCCTCCTTCTTTTACTTCTTCTTCTCTTTCTCTTCTTCTACGTAGCTTAGACTCATCCAACAAAGCCTAAATTGGCTAATTATCCATATAAATGACATAATTAGCCCAGTTAGCTCCAAAATGACCTATTTAATAAAAAATGACCTATACTTAGCTAATTATCCTCGAAATGACATAATTAGCTCCAAAAAGGCATTCTTAGCCAATTTAGCCCGAAGAAGGGGACGAGAGGAGAAGAAAGAGGAAAAATGAAAGGAAGGAAGAAGAAGAAGAGGAGAAGAAGAAGAACGAGAGGGAGGAGGATAAGAAGAAGGAGAAGAAGGAGGAGAAGAAGGAGAAGGAGCTCCTCCTTCTCCTTCTTCTTCCTCCTTCTCCTTCTCCTTCTTCTTTTCTTCTTCTTCTCCTCTTCCTTCTCCTTCTCCTCATCCTCCTCCTCCTTCTTCTTTTACTTCTTCTTCTCTTTCTCTTCTTCTACGTAGCTTAGACTCATCCAACAAAGCCTAAATTGGCTAATTATCCGTCTAAATGACATAATTAGCTTAGTTAGCTCCAAAATGACCTATTTAATAAAAAATGACCTATACTTAGCTAATTATCCTCGAAATGACATAATTACCTCCAAAAAGGCATTCTTAGCCAATTTAGCCCGAAGAAGGGGACGAGAGGAGAAGAAAGAGGAAAAATGAAAGGAAGGAAGAAGAAGAAGAGGAGAAGAAGAATGAGAGGGAAGAGGATAAGAAGAAGGAGAAGAAGGAGGAGAAGAAGGAGAAGGACCTCCTTCTTCCTCCTTCTCCTTCTCCTTCTTCTTTTCTTCTTCTTCTCCTCTTCCTTCTCCTTCTCCTCCTCCTCCTCCTCCTCCTCCCCCTCCTTCTTTTACTTCTTCTTTTCTTTCTCTTCTTCTACGTAGCTTAGACTCATCCAACAAAGCCTAAATTGGCTAATTATCCATCTAAATGACATAATTAGCTTAGTTAGCTCCTAAATGGTCTATTTAATAAAAAATGACCTATACTTAGCTAATTATCCTCGAAATGACATAATTAGCTCCAAAAAGGCATGCTTAGCCAATTTAGCCCGAAGAAGGGGACAAGAGGAGAAGAAAGAGGAAAAATGAAAGGAATGAAGAAGAAGAAGAGGAGAAGAAGAAGAAGGAGAGGGAGGAGGATAAGAAGAAGGAGAAGAAGGAGGAGAAGAAGGAGAAGGAGCTCCTCCTTATCCTTCTTCTTCCTCCTTCTTTCACCTTCTCCTTCTCCTTCTTCTTTTCTTCTTCTCCTCCTCTTCCTTCTCCGTCTCCACCTCCTCCTACTCCTCCTCCTTCTTTTACTTCTTCTTCTCTTTCTCTTCTTCTACGTAGCTTAGACTCATCCAACAAAGCCTAAATTGGCTAATTATCCATATAAATGACATAATTAGCCCAGTTAGCTCCAAAATGACCTATTTAATAAAAAATGACCTATACTTAGCTAATTATCCTCGAAATGACATAATTAGCTCCAAAAAGGCATTCTTAGCCAATTTAGCCCGAAGAAGGGGACGAGAGGAGAAGAAAGAGGAAAAATGAAAGGAAGGAAGAAGAAGAAGAGGAGAAGAAGAAGAACGAGAGGGAGGAGGATAAGAAGAAGGAGAAGAAGGAGGAGAAGAAGGAGAAGGAGCTCCTCCTTCTCCTTCTTCTTCCTCCTTCTCCTTCTCCTTCTTCTTTTCTTCTTCTTCTCCTTTTCCTTCTCCTTCTCCTCATCCTCCTCCTCCTTCTTCTTTTACTTCTTCTTCTCTTTCTCTTCTTCTACGTAGCTTAGACTCATCCAACAAAGCCTAAATTGGCTAATTATCCGTCTAAATGACATAATTAGCTTAGTTAGCTCCAAAATGACCTATTTAATAAAAAATGACCTATACTTAGCTAATTATCCTCGAAATGACATAATTAGCTCCAAAAAGGCATTCTTAGCCAATTTAGCCTGAAGAAGGGGACGAGAGGAGAAGAAAGACGAAAAATGAAAGGAAGGAAGAAGAAGTAGAGGAGAAGAAGAAGAAGGAGAAGGAGGAGGATAAGAAGAAGGAGAAGAAGGAGGAGCAGAAGGAGAAGGAGCTCCTCCTTCTCCTTCTTCTTCCTCCTTCTTCCTCCTTCTCCTTCTCCTTCTTCTTTTCTTCTTCTTCACCTCTTCCTTCTCCTTCTCCTCCTCCTCCTCCTCCTCGTCCTTCTTTTACTTCTTCTTCTCTTTCTCTTCTTCTACGTAGCTTAGACTCATCCAAAAAATCCTAAATTGGCTAATTATCCATCTAAATGACATAATTAGCTTAGTTAGCTCCTAAATGGTCTATTTAATAAAAAATGACCTATACTTAGCTAATTATCCTCGAAATAACATAATTAGCTCCAAAAAGGCATTCCTAGCCAATTTAGCCCGAACATGGGGACGAGAATAGAAGAAAGAGGAAAAATGAAGGGAAGGAAGAAGAAGAAGAAGGAGAGGGAGGAGGATAAGAAGAAGGAGAAGAAGGAGGAGAAGAAGGAGAAGGAGCTCCACCTTCTCCTTCTTCTTCCTCCTTCTTCCTCCTTCTCCTTCTCCTTCTTCTTTTCTTCTTCTTCTCCTCTTCCTTCTACTTCTCCTCCTCCTCCTCCTCCCCCTCCTTCTTTTACTTCTTCTTTTCTTTCTCTTCTTCTACGTAGCTTAGACTCATCCAACAAAGCCTAAATTGGCTAATTATCCATCTAAATGACATAATTAGCTTAGTTAGCTCCTAAATGGTCTATTTAATAAAAAATGACCTATACTTAGCTAATTATCCTCGAAATGACATAATTAGCTCCAAAAAGGCATTCTTAGCCAATTTAGCCCGAAGAAGGGGACAAGAGGAGAAGAAAGAGGAAAAATGAAAGGAATGAAGAAGAAGAAGAGGAGAAGAAGAAGAAGGAGAGGGAGGAGGATAAGAAGAAGGAGAAGAAGGAGGAGAAGAAGGAGAAGGAGCTCCTCCTTATCCTTCTTCTTCCTCCTTCTTTCACCTTCTCCTTCTCCTTCTTCTTTTCTTCTTCTTCTCCTCTTCCTTCTCCGTCTCCACCTCCTCCTACTCCTCCTCCTTCTTTTACTTCTTCTTCTCTTTCTCTTCTTCTACGTAGCTTAGACTCATCCAACAAAGCCTAAATTGGCTAATTATCCATATAAATGACATAATTAGCCCAGTTAGCTCCAAAATGACCTATTTAATAAAAAATGACCTATACTTAGCTAATTATCCTCGAAATGACATAATTAGCTCCAAAAAGGCATTCTTAGCCAATTTAGCCCGAAGAAGGGGACGAGAGGAGAAGAAAGAGGAAAAATGAAAGGAAGGAAGAAGAAGAAGAGGAGAAGAAGAAGAACGAGAGGGAGGAGGATAAGAAGAAGGAGAAGAAGGAGGAGAAGAAGGAGAAGGAGCTCCTCCTTCTCCTTCTTCTTCCTCCTTCTCCTTCTCCTTCTTCTTTTCTTCTTCTTCTCCTCTTCCTTCTCCTTCTCCTCATCCTCCTCCTCCTTCTTCTTTTACTTCTTCTTCTCTTTCTCTTCTTCTACGTAGCTTAGACTCATCCAACAAAGCCTAAATTGGCTAATTATCCGTCTAAATGACATAATTAGCTTAGTTAGCTCCAAAATGACCTATTTAATAAAAAATGACCTATACTTAGCTAATTATCCTCGAAATGACATAATTACCTCCAAAAAGGCATTCTTAGCCAATTTAGCCCGAAGAAGGGGACGAGAGGAGAAGAAAGAGGAAAAATGAAAGGAAGGAAGAAGAAGAAGAGGAGAAGAAGAATGAGAGGGAAGAGGATAAGAAGAAGGAGAAGAAGGAGGAGAAGAAGGAGAAGGACCTCCTTCTTCCTCCTTCTCCTTCTCCTTCTTCTTTTCTTCTTCTTCTCCTCTTCCTTCTCCTTCTCCTCCTCCTCCTCCTCCTCCTCCCCCTCCTTCTTTTACTTCTTCTTTTCTTTCTCTTCTTCTACGTAGCTTAGACTCATCCAACAAAGCCTAAATTGGCTAATTATCCATCTAAATGACATAATTAGCTTAGTTAGCTCCTAAATGGTCTATTTAATAAAAAATGACCTATACTTAGCTAATTATCCTCGAAATGACATAATTAGCTCCAAAAAGGCATGCTTAGCCAATTTAGCCCGAAGAAGGGGACAAGAGGAGAAGAAAGAGGAAAAATGAAAGGAATGAAGAAGAAGAAGAGGAGAAGAAGAAGAAGGAGAGGGAGGAGGATAAGAAGAAGGAGAAGAAGGAGGAGAAGAAGGAGAAGGAGCTCCTCCTTATCCTTCTTCTTCCTCCTTCTTTCACCTTCTCCTTCTCCTTCTTCTTTTCTTCTTCTCCTCCTCTTCCTTCTCCGTCTCCACCTCCTCCTACTCCTCCTCCTTCTTTTACTTCTTCTTCTCTTTCTCTTCTTCTACGTAGCTTAGACTCATCCAACAAAGCCTAAATTGGCTAATTATCCATATAAATGACATAATTAGCCCAGTTAGCTCCAAAATGACCTATTTAATAAAAAATGACCTATACTTAGCTAATTATCCTCGAAATGACATAATTAGCTCCAAAAAGGCATTCTTAGCCAATTTAGCCCGAAGAAGGGGACGAGAGGAGAAGAAAGAGGAAAAATGAAAGGAAGGAAGAAGAAGAAGAGGAGAAGAAGAAGAACGAGAGGGAGGAGGATAAGAAGAAGGAGAAGAAGGAGAAGAAGAAGGAGAAGGAGCTCCTCCTTCTCCTTCTTCTTCCTCCTTCTCCTTCTCCTTCTTCTTTTCTTCTTCTTCTCCTTTTCCTTCTCCTTCTCCTCATCCTCCTCCTCCTTCTTCTTTTACTTCTTCTTCTCTTTCTCTTCTTCTACGTAGCTTAGACTCATCCAACAAAGCCTAAATTGGCTAATTATCCGTCTAAATGACATAATTAGCTTAGTTAGCTCCAAAATGACCTATTTAATAAAAAATGACCTATACTTAGCTAATTATCCTCGAAATGACATAATTAGCTCCAAAAAGGCATTCTTAGCCAATTTAGCCTGAAGAAGGGGACGAGAGGAGAAGAAAGACGAAAAATGAAAGGAAGGAAGAAGAAGTAGAGGAGAAGAAGAAGAAGGAGAAGGAGGAGGATAAGAAGAAGGAGAAGAAGGAGGAGCAGAAGGAGAAGGAGCTCCTCCTTCTCCTTCTTCTTCCTCCTTCTTCCTCCTTCTCCTTCTCCTTCTTCTTTTCTTCTTCTTCACCTCTTCCTTCTCCTTCTCCTCCTCCTCCTCCTCCTCGTCCTTCTTTTACTTCTTCTTCTCTTTCTCTTCTTCTACGTAGCTTAGACTCATCCAAAAAATCCTAAATTGGCTAATTATCCATCTAAATGACATAATTAGCTTAGTTAGCTCCTAAATGGTCTATTTAATAAAAAATGACCTATACTTAGCTAATTATCCTCGAAATAACATAATTAGCTCCAAAAAGGCATTCCTAGCCAATTTAGCCCGAACATGGGGACGAGAATAGAAGAAAGAGGAAAAATGAAGGGAAGGAAGAAGAAGAAGAAGGAGAGGGAGGAGGATAAGAAGAAGGAGAAGAAGGAGGAGAAGAAGGAGAAGGAGCTCCACCTTCTCCTTCTTCTTCCTCCTTCTTCCTCCTTCTCCTTCTCCTTCTTCTTTTCTTCTTCTTCTCCTCTTCCTTCTACTTCTCCTCCTCCTCCTCCTCCCCCTCCTTCTTTTACTTCTTCTTTTCTTTCTCTTCTTCTACGTAGCTTAGACTCATCCAACAAAGCCTAAATTGGCTAATTATCCATCTAAATGACATAATTAGCTTAGTTAGCTCCTAAATGGTCTATTTAATAAAAAATGACCTATACTTAGCTAATTATCCTCGAAATGACATAATTAGCTCCAAAAAGGCATTCTTAGCCAATTTAGCCCGAAGAAGGGGACAAGAGGAGAAGAAAGAGGAAAAATGAAAGGAATGAAGAAGAAGAAGAGGAGAAGAAGAAGAAGGAGAGGGAGGAGGATAAGAAGAAGGAGAAGAAGGAGGAGAAGAAGGAGAAGGAGCTCCTCCTTATCCTTCTTCTTCCTCCTTCTTTCACCTTCTCCTTCTCCTTCTTCTTTTCTTCTTCTTCTCCTCTTCCTTCTCCGTCTCCACCTCCTCCTACTCCTCCTCCTTCTTTTACTTCTTCTTCTCTTTCTCTTCTTCTACGTAGCTTAGACTCATCCAACAAAGCCTAAATTGGCTAATTATCCATATAAATGACATAATTAGCCCAGTTAGCTCCAAAATGACCTATTTAATAAAAAATGACCTATACTTAGCTAATTATCCTCGAAATGACATAATTAGCTCCAAAAAGGCATTCTTAGCCAATTTAGCCCGAAGAAGGGGACGAGAGGAGAAGAAAGAGGAAAAATGAAAGGAAGGAAGAAGAAGAAGAGGAGAAGAAGAAGAACGAGAGGGAGGAGGATAAGAAGAAGGAGAAGAAGGAGGAGAAGAAGGAGAAGGAGCTCCTCCTTCTCCTTCTTCTTCCTCCTTCTCCTTCTCCTTCTTCTTTTCTTCTTCTTCTCCTTTTCCTTCTCCTTCTCCTCATCCTCCTCCTCCTTCTTCTTTTACTTCTTCTTCTCTTTCTCTTCTTCTACGTAGCTTAGACTCATCCAACAAAGCCTAAATTGGCTAATTATCCGTCTAAATGACATAATTAGCTTAGTTAGCTCCAAAATGACCTATTTAATAAAAAATGACCTATACTTAGCTAATTATCCTCGAAATGACATAATTAGCTCCAAAAAGGCATTCTTAGCCAATTTAGCCTGAAGAAGGGGACGAGAGGAGAAGAAAGACGAAAAATGAAAGGAAGGAAGAAGAAGTAGAGGAGAAGAAGAAGAAGGAGAAGGAGGAGGATAAGAAGAAGGAGAAGAAGGAGGAGCAGAAGGAGAAGGAGCTCCTCCTTCTCCTTCTTCTTCCTCCTTCTTCCTCCTTCTCCTTCTCCTTCTTCTTTTCTTCTTCTTCACCTCTTCCTTCTCCTTCTCCTCCTCCTCCTCCTCCTCGTCCTTCTTTTACTTCTTCTTCTCTTTCTCTTCTTCTACGTAGCTTAGACTCATCCAACAAATCCTAAATTGGCTAATTATCCATCTAAATGACATAATTAGCTTAGTTAGCTCCTAAATGGTCTATTTAATAAAAAATGACCTATACTTAGCTAATTATCCTCGAAATAACATAATTAGCTCCAAAAAGGCATTCCTAGCCAATTTAGCCCGAACATGGGGACGAGAATAGAAGAAAGAGGAAAAATGAAGGGAAGGAAGAAGAAGAAGAAGGAGAGGGAGGAGGATAAGAAGAAGGAGAAGAAGGAGGAGAAGAAGGAGAAGGAGCTCCACCTTCTCCTTCTTCTTCCTCCTTCTTCCTCCTTCTCCTTCTCCTTCTTCTTTTCTTCTTCTTCTCCTCTTCCTTCTACTTCTCCTCCTCCTCCTCCTCCCCCTCCTTCTTTTACTTCTTCTTTTCTTTCTCTTCTTCTACGTAGCTTAGACTCATCCAACAAAGCCTAAATTGGCTAATTATCCATCTAAATGACATAATTAGCTTAGTTAGCTCCTAAATGGTCTATTTAATAAAAAATGACCTATACTTAGCTAATTATCCTCGAAATGACATAATTAGCTCCAAAAAGGCATTCTTAGCCAATTTAGCCCGAAGAAGGGGACAAGAGGAGAAGAAAGAGGAAAAATGAAAGGAATGAAGAAGAAGAAGAGGAGAAGAAGAAGAAGGAGAGGGAGGAGGATAAGAAGAAGGAGAAGAAGGAGGAGAAGAAGGAGAAGGAGCTCCTCCTTATCCTTCTTCTTCCTCCTTCTTTCACCTTCTCCTTCTCCTTCTTCTTTTCTTCTTCTTCTCCTCTTCCTTCTCCGTCTCCACCTCCTCCTACTCCTCCTCCTTCTTTTACTTCTTCTTCTCTTTCTCTTCTTCTACGTAGCTTAGACTCATCCAACAAAGCCTAAATTGGCTAATTATCCATATAAATGACATAATTAGCCCAGTTAGCTCCAAAATGACCTATTTAATAAAAAATGACCTATACTTAGCTAATTATCCTCGAAATGACATAATTAGCTCCAAAAAGGCATTCTTAGCCAATTTAGCCCGAAGAAGGGGACGAGAGGAGAAGAAAGAGGAAAAATGAAAGGAAGGAAGAAGAAGAAGAGGAGAAGAAGAAGAACGAGAGGGAGGAGGATAAGAAGAAGGAGAAGAAGGAGGAGAAGAAGGAGAAGGAGCTCCTCCTTCTCCTTCTTCTTCCTCCTTCTCCTTCTCCTTCTTCTTTTCTTCTTCTTCTCCTTTTCCTTCTCCTTCTCCTCATCCTCCTCCTCCTTCTTCTTTTACTTCTTCTTCTCTTTCTCTTCTTCTACGTAGCTTAGACTCATCCAACAAAGCCTAAATTGGCTAATTATCCGTCTAAATGACATAATTAGCTTAGTTAGCTCCAAAATGACCTATTTAATAAAAAATGACCTATACTTAGCTAATTATCCTCGAAATGACATAATTACCTCCAAAAAGGCATTCTTAGCCAATTTAGCCCGAAGAAGGGGACGAGAGGAGAAGAAAGAGGAAAAATGAAAGGAAGGAAGAAGAAGAAGAGGAGAAGAAGAATGAGAGGGAAGAGGATAAGAAGAAGGAGAAGAAGGAGGAGAAGAAGGAGAAGGACCTCCTTCTTCCTCCTTCTCCTTCTCCTTCTTCTTTTCTTCTTCTTCTCCTCTTCCTTCTCCTTCTCCTCCTCCTCCTCCTCCTCCTTATTTTACTTCTTCTTCTCTTTCTCTTCTTCTACGTAGCTTAGACTCATCCAACAAAGCCTAAATTGGCTAATTATCCATCTAAATGACATAATTAGCTTAGTTAGCTCCTAAATGGTCTATTTAATAAAAAATGACCTATACTTAGCTAAGTTCTCTTCTGAATGACATAATAAGGCTTACGTAGCTGCAACATGACCTATTCCCCCCAACTTAGGTATTAAATGGCCTATAATTAGCCTAGCTAGATCAAAAATGGCTTAATAAGCATAGTTTGCTCCGGAATGACCTATTTTACCCAAGTTAGCTCCGAAACGACCTATAGTTAGCTAGGGTTCCACCTAAATGACATAATTAGCTTAGTTAGCTCCTAAATGGTCTATACTTAGCTAATTTCTCTCCGAAATAACCTATATATACACTACTTCATCTAGTATTATTCTTCTAAATTTTGTATTTGTCATTTTGCACATTACCTTCACTTCACGGGAAGCTTGGAAAATATTGATGGAATGCTTGAAGATGATTTCTTGTACCATGGGTTGTATTGAAACTATTGTAGTATATGAATATATGAAACTTTGTATGCACGTGGATGAAACTGGTGTAATATATGAAACTTTGTATGCACGTGGATGCAACTTGAAAGCTGGATATAAGAGGTTATTTTAATATGGTTATGAGTACGGAAAGAAATTTATTTATGTCAAATATATATATATATATATCCTGATTATTGTTAAAAATGATGGATATAACAAAAAAATAAATAAAAAAGGGGTTGGTTCCCCTCTTTGCCGTCTGCCCCCACATGGCAAAGGGGGGGAGGCAGATGGCAAAGGGGGGAATCTGCCCCCTCTCTCTCCCCTCTTTGTCGTATGCCCCCACAAGGCAAAGGGGGGGAGGCAGACGGCAACGGGGGGAATCTGCCCCCTCTTTCTCCCCTCTTTGCCGTCTGCCCCCACATGGCAAAGGGGGGGAGGCAGACGGCAAAGGGAGGAGGCCTGTCGTTAACACTTAACGGGGACGTTGCACCCTTTGCCGTCCCAGTTAATTTGTCGTCTGCCCCCTCATGGCAAAGATTCTTTGCCGTCCGCTTTGGGAAAGCAGACGGCAAAGAACCTCTTCACCGGATTTTTTTTTACCGTCTACTTTGCCGTCTGCTGACCGACGGCAAAGCCTTTGCCGTCCGTGGTTGCACCCTTTGCCATCCGCTTTGGCAGACGGCAAATTTCTGAATTTCAGTAGTGAATGGAGGCAAACATATGCATTCATAGCAACTGGTTTCCCAACATTTGGTGAATAAAGAAGCAAGCAGTGTGCAAGCAAGGAAGCAAAGTGCATAAGTGCTACTAATACAAGCAAGCAAGGAAGCAAAGTGCATAAGTGCTACTAATACAAGCAAGCAAGCATAAGAAGTACTACTGATAGAAACAAGCATAGTGCTATTGATAGAAACAAGCAAGCAAGGAAGAAAATTGAAGAGGAGCAAGCAAGCAAGTACTGTTGAGACCAACCCTAGTAGCTTCTTCTCCAAGTGCTACTAATACAAGCAAGTATTGCTGATGGAAACTCTAATTAACCATGTATGCTAGCAAGCAAGCAAGCCATAGTAGTCAAGCAACATGAACATGAACCCTAACCCCATGAAGCAGACTACCAGAGGGGGATAGAACGAACCACTAGAAATAAAACCCATGAACATGAACAAGAACCTCCAGGAGCTCATAGATTGACACAATCCTAACCCTAGATCGACCAGGTGGGGGATGTACCCCCATTTGTTACCCATCACAAATGCAGGACCCCATGATCCAGCCCCATGACAACTACAACCCTAACCCCATGAATCTACAGAACCACGTCAGCGGACATATTTACCCCATGAATGTACCGAACCATCCCCATTGATCCAGCCCCATGAACCCTAGAAGAACACATGAGGGGGATCTAGCAAACCCTAGAAGATCTAGATGTAGTCGTAGCCATCGACGTCGATGTAGATGTAGCCGTCGTCGTCGATGTAGGTGTAGCCGTCGACGTCGTCGATGTAGATGTAGCCGTCGACGTCGTTGATGTAGTCATCGCCGGGGAGACGGGAGAGGGGCGGAGGGGCGACGCGGAGCACGGGAGGGGCGGCGGGGCGACGCGGAGCAGGGGAGGGGCGGCGGAGTGGGAAGTGGAATGGATCCCGTGTGGGTAGTGGGAAGTGGAATGCAGAGGGGAGTGGGAGAGGAGTGGTGGGTCCCGCGTGGTAGTGGGAGAGGGAGTGGATGGAAATTTTGGTGGGGTGAGAGGGAAAATTTTCACTAGTTTTTTGGGGTTTGGAGGCAGATTTTTTCTTTTTCTTTTTTATGAACATTGTAGAAATAATGGTTAAAATCATACCGAATAGTTCAAGAAGATATTTGTACTCAAATTTATATATCTTTTCTAGTTGGCAGGTCACACGTGATGATGCGACACAAAGGTTTCCCATTTTTTTGATTTTTTTTGAATTTTTCATGGCCATTTCAAAATGCGGTCGAAACGGCGGGCATTGCCGTTCCTACCTAGTGGTTGAATCTTGGAAACCTTTTGGAATTTCTATGATTAAATAGATACTTGTGTACCTAGAAATGATTTTTGGAAAAAATAAAGAGCAAACTATAAGGCAGCCGCAGTTCAAATTTGACCCGCTTCCATCTAATTCGACATAGATTTGTCTTTTTCACGAGAGATGGATAAAAGCTTTTGGCACCCAACCATTTTGTCAATTGTACATTAAATATGGCCTAGTATGTTAGAAAAATGATTTGGACCAATTTTGAAACAAATATATGGTAGGTCCTTCACAAAAAAACTCATTACGGGCACTTGAAAAATAAAAAATGAATTTTTCATACAAGGAAGATGAAAACTTCCTTAATCAACATTGTTTGTCATTCCAACATGCACCATTATGCAAAATATGAGACCATTTCAACAAACTATGCCATGAATATGGCCATGAGATTGATCATGTGGCTTGAAAGCCAAGAATCTTCACACATGATAGCTCATTTGTGAGAACACTTTTTAAAAATAATTGTTGTATTACAAGTTTATTATTTTACATGGTAACTTTATCACATATGATTACATAATGCAAAGGTTTCCATTTTTTTGATTTGTTTTGAATTTTTCATGCTGATTTCAAAATGCGGTCGAAACGGGAGACATGACCGTTCCTACCTAGTGGTTGAATCTTGGAAAACTTTTGGTGTTTCTATGATTAAATAAATACTTGTGTACCTAGAAATGATTTTTGGAAAAAATAAAGAGCAAACTATAAGGCAGCCGCTGTTCAAATTTGACCCGCTTTGAGTTGATTCGACATATTTTTGTGTTTTTCACGACAGATGGATAAAAGCTTTTGACACCCAACCATTTTGTCAATTGTACATTAAATATGGCCTAGTATGTTAGAAAAATGATTTGGACCAATTTTGAAACAAATATATGGTAGGTCCTTCACAAAAAAACTCATTTCGGGCACTTGAAAAATGAAAAATGAATTTTCATACAAGGAAGATGAAAACTTCCTTAATCAACATTGTTTGTCATTCCAACATGCACCATTATGCAAAATATGAGACCATTTCAACAAACTATGACATGAATATGGCCATGATATTGATCATGTGGCTTGAAAGCCATGAATCTTCACACATGATTGCTCATTTGTGTGAACACTTTTTAAAAATAATTGTCGTATTACAAGTTTATTATTTTACATGGTAACTTTATCACATATGATGACATAATGCAAAGGTTTCCCATTTTTTTGATTTTTTTGAAATTTTCATGCCCGTTTCAAAATGCGGTCGAAACGGCGGGCATGACCGTTCCTACCTAGTGGTTGAATCTTGGAAACCTTTTGGAGTTTCTATGATTAAATAGATACTTGTGTACCAAGAATTGATTTTTGGAGAAAATAAAGAGCAAACTATAAGGCAGACGCAGTTCAAATTTGACCCGCTTCCAACTGATTCGACATAGATTTGTCTTTTTCACGAGAGATGGATAAAAGCTTTTGACACCCAACCATTTTTTCAAGTGTACATTAAATATGGCCTAGAATGTTAGAAAAATGATTTGGAACAATTTTGAAACAAATATATGGTAGGTACTTCACAAAAAACTCATTTCGGGCACTTGAAAAATGAAAAATGAAGTTTTCATACAAGGAAGATGAAAACTTCCTTAATCAACATTGTTCGTAATTCCAACATGCACCATTATGCAAAATATGAGACCATTTCAACAAACTATGCCATGAATATGACCATGAGATTGATCATGTGGCTTCAAAGCCATGAATCTTCAGACCTGATAGCTCATTTGTGTGAACACTTTGTAAAAATAATTTTTGTATTACAAGATTATTATTTTACATGGTAACTTTATCACATATGATGACATAATGCAAAGGTTTCCCACTTTTTTGATTTTTTTTGAATTTTTCATGCCCGTTTCAAAATGCGGTCGAAACGGCGGGCATGACCGTTCCTACCTAGTGGTTGAATCTTGGAAACCTTTTGGAGTTTCTATGATTAAATAGATACTTGTGTACCTAGAAATGATTTTTGGAAATAAAATAAAGAGAAAACTATAAGGCAGCCGCAGTTCAAATTTGACCCGTTTCCAGCTGATTCGACATAGATTTGTCTTTTTCATGAGAGATGGATAAAAGCTTTTGACACCCAAGCATTTTGTCAATTGTACATTAAATATGGCCTAGTATGTTAGAAAAATGATGGGAGAGTAAGGAGTCGGCGGCGGTGGGAGAGGAAGGAGCCGGCGGCGGTGGGAGAGGAAGGAGCCGGCGGCGGTGGGAGAGGAAGGAGCCGGCGACAGAGAGGAGGAGTGGGTCGAGTGGAGAGGTGGAGCGGGGAAGAGATTTGGTCGACTTGTCAGCGAGTGGGGAAAAGAGTGGGTCGACTGGTTTGATGTATTGAAAAAAGTGGGCATAGAGTAGAAAACCAATAGCCTGTTCCTAGCCGAGTGGTAGAAACCCAATGAAATGAGCGCCAGGTCGTTGGTTCGAGCCCCCGCTCGCGCATTATTTTTTGGCGAAAACAACAACAACAAGCAACATCTCAGCAAACAGTTCTGAAAACTTCAGGAACAGCAAGAGTTCTGAAAACAACAACAACATGCAACATCTCAATTCAGTTCTGTGATGTAGATAGCAACAACTCTCTGATGTAGTTATGAAAATAGCTCTGAAAACAACATCTCAATTCAGTTCAAAAAAACTTTAGGAACATCACAACCAATGGTTTGCAATATTTTGCATTACAACACAACAGTTTGAATGAGGATCACATCACAACCAATAGTTCTCACCAAAACTACGAAAATGGCACCAAAACTACATCATTTTGCATCTCCAGCCATTTCTGAATACAACATTTTGCCTCTCCAGCAATCATGATCACCAAAACTACATCATTTTGCCTCCCCAGCCATCATGATCTTCAACACCTGCCTCTCCATCACTACAACCATCAGTCTTATGCATTTTGCTACCTGGAGTGAATTGTAGTAGAAAAACTACATGAGGACCACAACAACAAAAACTATAGACAAGGTTGATCACCAATCAAAACAAGGAACATGCAGTAATAGTTTTAGATCACCAAGGAGACAATATTTACCTTCATGTCTATTCTCTATTCATCGCCGTCGATACCAAAACCAGGAACTCTATGCCCACTTCTGTTTTTCTCGTCGTCACTACAATATTGCAGCATAGTATGATTAGTCATGTTTTCCTCATCCTCGTTCTCATGTCCATCCGCTACCACCTTTCTTCTTTTCTTGATGCCTTCAACTATTGCAGCATCAACGAGCACATGTTCCCGGTCCCTACGCACTCTGCTTTGCACCGGAACTTCCATAGAGTCATCACCAGCTTGCACCGGATCTTCCATACAGTCATCATCCTGACATGTTAGGCCACTACCACCGGGGCCCTTTTCCACTTCAGTTTCAGTTTCAGTCACACTCCATAAGTGTCTGTGCTCAAAGTTTTGCACAACTCGCTATTTTCCGTGCAAAAGAGTGTCTGGCAGGTAAAACACCATTGTTGCTTGTGCTGTTAGAATAAAGGGATCACTCTTATACGAGCACCTTGAAGTGTTGATGCTTTTGAAGTGGCCATCATACTTGACACAAGAGCGTCTCTTCTTCTTGTTACGAAGATCAAACCGGTCACAGCGAAATAAGACAACCGAGCGATGGATGCCTCCACTAGAGTTGTACTGCAACTCTATGATGCTTCTCAGCTGACCATAGAAGTCAATGTTCTCACGCTCATGTGACCCCTCAGTGACGATTCCACTATTTTGTGTCTTCCTTTTTTCCTCGCGATCAACGGTGTGGTACCAGACACCATCAGCAATGGATGCTAAATACACTCGCACTCGCTTATCTGGTAAGCATGCCAAAGCAAATAGATCATCACTGACTTTCTTCTCCTCATGCAACTTTCCAACATGATTCTTAAACCATTTAGCAAATCCCTTGGCAACCCTTGTATCAACATTGATCTGGCTTTCTTCCTGATTTAACACTTCCTTGCATTTCCTGCAATGCCAAAAAACATGTGAATTAAAATATTAGGCTGGTGACAACAACCCAAGAAAAAGTAAATAAATAACGAGTGCACAAGATATAACGTACTCGATATATGGTATAACCTCGGCGCAATTGCTGAGCACATACCAAACCATCTTGTCATACTCATCACCAGCCTCCAAGTATCGCGAGGCTCCAAGAAAGTTCACACCATGGTTGAAAACCGAGACATCACCACTATGCGAATTAGACCGCTCTCTATTTCTGCCCAGCTGGTTCCATCTTGTTTCCACATCGCCAAAGTATCTAGAGCAAAAAGTCAAGCACTCGTCAACGACATATGCTTCAGAAATCGAACCTTCAGGACTTGTCGTGTTTCGCAGATAACGCTTACAAGTAAGCAGCCTTCTTTCGATTGGGTACATCCAACCGTATTGCACAGGGCCTCTAAGCATTGCCTCTTTTGGTAAGTGCACCGCCAAATGAACCATCACGGTGAAGAAATGTCACACCCTGTTTTTCACCACAAGTATTTTATGTTGCAAAAATCAGAGCTTGTTAAAACTTTTTCAAATAATGTTGTGAGTGCCATGTGAACCCTTGTATGAGTGAATGCTTGCTTGTTTGATGACTCAAACCCATGAAAAGTTATTATTTTGCTCTCTTCAAAAACTATTTTTCCTTTATATCAAGATCACCTTCATCATGTTGGGATACACTACTAGCTCTTGAAGCCAAGTGGCACTTCCAACCAAAGTTGGTGATCTGATCCAAATATTATTTTCATTCATCAAAAACATTAATTGGTGATTTAAAATATTATTTTCCTATTTTATATCTATGTCTGTTTCTAAGGCCAGTAATGATATTCCCACAAGGAAACTTGCTTTCCCGCCTTAGAAAATTCTGAGTAAATTCATGCAAGCTCAGAAGGACATATCTTTTCCATATATAAGACTTTCAACCCTATTTTATATTAATATTATTTGAGTAAAACCCTGAAAACCATTTCTGTCTGTTTTAGCTTTTTGAGATGTTTCCAAAGGAAAATATCTCAGTAAATTCCCATAAAATTACAGGAGCCCTCCCAAGCCATATTAGGTGCTCACCAAAAATCTCACCTTGATCCAAGGTGGGGAAGTGCACCTAATGAGCCCAAAACCCTCTCTGTCCAAAGAAGAGTTGGAACAAGTCTACATTGGAAAGTTTCTCCAATGGAGCTGAAACTTTCCAGAGGTGTTTGACACCCCAAATGAGGACTCCACAACAAAGATGGGATTTGTGACACTCTCTTTGGCCACACTTCCTTTGTAAAGGACAGTACTGGTCATTTTGAGGCATTTTCAAGTTTCCAAAGCCAAACTGGTTCAATGGAGCTCAAATTTGGTGAAACCCCATGTTTTTACCCCAAGACCAAACCTATTAAGTTTCATTTCAGGTGGTGGAGTGGAAGCACCCCAAGTCACTGTCGAACACCTACTGACAGGAAGGTAAAAACCCTCCTAGCCACTGTTTTACCCAATGGCAAGGCCCCAAACTTGGTGGGTTAGAGCCGCAGAGTAACCTGAGCACCCAGTCAATCAGCCCCTCCCCAACTCCAAGCACAAGTGACAAGAACTCCAATTTGAGCCGCAGGGAAGTACTGGCAACACTAGTGTTCCTTGCTCCCTTGACCCACACGGGCTCCCACTAAACCACAACGGCTAGGCACTCCCAGCAACACTCAGGACATGGAGGACCCGTCCCAAGTGCCCCAGAGCGCGCCAGCATGCCGTGGCATGCCGAAACTACGCTCTTGGCGCGCTGTAGAGAGCCTCCCGCAAGGGGACGACGCCCCGGCCGGTCCCAACCTCCCCAGTTATGTCCAAACGCTCCCCCGACAACCATTCAGTGCAAAGCTACCCCCAGGGACCCTCTCCCCTCGCGCAAGAGCTCAGGCGACGCGTCCCGTGCACGCCCAACACGGCCGAGCATGCACGGTTACTGCGGCTCGACCCCAATCACTTTCCCTCTGCGGCCGATGCACCAGGAGGTCCTAAACCACGTCCCGAACCCGTGGTTTCGCGGCCAGCACCTCACTGTGCTCGCACGCGCGCCACGGTGAGTCACCGGCGCGCCCGAGTCGGGTCACCGTCCCTGGCCTATAAATAGGTCTCCCCGGCACCCCAGCACCCTCCAAGCAGCTTCAACCCAACCAGTAGACACCCCCTAGCCACCCAGTCGAGCTCGCAGTGCCCCGGTGCTCGAGATTGACCGAGGCCCCTCCGCCTCGGAGCTCCGGTCGATTTCCAGCTACGCGTCGGCTCCTGCGCTGCCCGACCTCCCATTACACTCCCCTTGACACCAGGAGCATTTCCCCCAACTTTCTCGAGCGAATCCGTGCCCCTAGCCACAAGTTCAACACCAACCCGAAACCCTTCCGCCACGGTCACCTCGTCGCCGGCGACCCAAACCACCTCCGGTGACGTCCCGACCACGAGCAGGTAGGCGGAGGCACGAGGGACCCTTTCCCGCTGCTAGATTGGCCTGAGGACAACGGCAACCTCGCCGGCGTCCGTCTCCACCTCTCTAGCTCGAGGTAGGAGAAGGACCCGACAGGTGGAGCCCACCTGTCGGTGTCCTGGGGCAGCTAGCGCGTGCAGCCGCTGACGCTGACCCCAAGGGCCCGCAGGTCAGGTTTGAACCTCGCCCGCGCGCGCCTGGTGGCCAGGCCTACTGGCTGGGCCGGCTGGATCTGTTCCCCCGGCCTTTTCCTTTTATTTTAATCCAGTAACTTAAATGATTTTTATAAAAATATTTAGCTAGTAGAAAAATATGATTCTTCCACCAGTAATTTTCTAAAAATGTGTAGTATTTGATTCTGTAGTGTTTGACATTTATCAGAAACAGAAACTATTTTGGTATAATAAAATGATATTAAAAATCACTTGTTTGCTTATGTTTGCTTTTAAATAAATATGCCTAGCTAATAAAAACTATAGGAAACATTTTCCAAAATAATAAACTGAATTTATTCAAACTTTGCAACATTTTTAAAAGCACTTTGTGATCTGTTTTAGTGAGAGCTATTATTTATTTATTCCTTTCTCGACGGTAGAGTTACCGAGTGACCTTGCATTGAGTTGAGCAAGGCAAGCAGCCCTTTGACCATGACTTGAGCACAAACATTGTTGCATGCTAGTATAGTTGGTATTTTCCTGTTGCATGTGATCACGATGCCGGTTCATCACTGTGGTGATGGCACCGGAGGCTTCTTCAAAGCCCTTGCATGTTGATGATGTTATTCATGTGGCTCCTCGGAGCATAAACATGATGAGCTTGACCCTACCACTTATGAGGATCATGCTACTGTCATGTTGACTAGTAGAGTAAGATCATTGCATTGAGCTTGACCCTACCCCTTGAGGGTCATGTTATACCATGTTGACAAGTAATGATAGAGCATATTATCATGAGCATAACGATGAGTTAAATAAAGAGTTTATGAAAACCCCATCGGGTGCCACTAATGCCCGAGGGTGATGATGAGTTAGTGATCACTTTTGGTGAAGTGATGCACTGGCGTTTTGGTGTGAGTATGGTTTCGGAAATGGGATTAGACTTATGATGTTTGGACCGTCCCAACCTTACTAGTACGACCACGATACCCCTTTATGGGACGGGGCATTGTTGATTACTCTGGTCGGCACTAGCAAAGATCCACATTACTAGTGGCGGGAGTGATCGGTGTCACTCTCGTGATGGGGTCGTGCCAGGTAGGACGACTATGCCATTATTATGAGTTCCAGGCACACCATTGGTCCCCGCATGGTTGATACTGTCCAGAGTCGGTGCTCGTAAGACGTACAACATGTGGGCTGGGTACCAATCGAGTGGACCTCTTTGTCTAGTATCGTCAGGGGAAAGATGATGATCGGGTACT
This sequence comes from Hordeum vulgare subsp. vulgare, assembly GCF_904849725.1. Lineage (NCBI taxonomy): Eukaryota > Viridiplantae > Streptophyta > Magnoliopsida > Poales > Poaceae > Hordeum > Hordeum vulgare. The sequence goes on from NC_058519.1 coordinate 300,899,304, forward strand.
TACCTCGGGTATATGTGATATACCGCGAGTCGTGGATGACACGGAAGTTTCCCGTTTCTCGTGGGTCAAGCGTACTACCTCTGCAGAGTGTAAACTATTCGAATAGCCGTGTCCACGGTCAAGGACAGTTGGGTGGTGCTCCTTAAACTACGTCTAGCGTTTCCGCATAAACCAAGTGTGTGTGTGTGGTGTTAAAAAGGTGTTGTTATGATAATCACAATAATATGACCAAGTTCGATGACTTGGCTTATAGGGTAAACCCGGATGGTTTAACCCTCATTAATACATTGAGGTTATGACAAGTCCGATGACTTGGCATATAGGGTGAACCCGGTGTGTTCAGCCCTTGGGTCAGATATGTCGATATCTGTAACCTGTTCTTAAAGAGTAATTCTTTAACTTGTTGCATGTACCTGATCATTCCACCAAATTGCATTCCACTAAAGATATATGTTACTGTCATTCTTCGCTATAAATGTTCATATCTTGGGCTGTTTGCGAGTACATTCAAAGTACTCATTGGCTTGCCACTCGTTATATTATTGACCAAACATGGAAGGACCGGAGTTTGGCGATGAGTACGCCGTCGGAGACGAACCTGCGATCTAGGACGCTTCCAAGTCAGAATGCCTGTCGGTGTAGGCTTGATGGCATGGGCATCGCTTAGCCCTTACGAGTTTCCGCTACTCGATGTATCTGTTTAATTTGGCCTTAGGCCTCACTCTTGAACCCGACCTTCTGGTCGTTTGATGTAATAATGTCGGTACTTGGATGTAAGACTCTATTATTCAGTATCTGTGTTCAGTGAACATTGATCCTTGGGGTCACTGGGCACGGCGAACTCGACTTGCTAGTCGGGGTCTCCACAGAACTGGTATCAGAGCCATCCTGACTATAGGAAGCCTTAGATAGCATGGACGTTAGTCGAGAACGTTAGAATGCTAGCCTTGCACAAGACTTTTGCACATACAATCGTCTGACTTCTCTCCTATGCCTTGTAGATGGCTGCCGTACCTGAGATGCTTCTGGAGACCGGCTTTCCACTCCTTCTGGTGGATTGTCTCGAGAAGTTCCACGTACGTCGCACGCCCATCTTCCTCTACCACAAGCACTGGGTCAACGCCGACACTAAGGAATATCATGTGGACGTGATAGTGAAGGCTAATGGCTCCCCGTCTAGTTGGTTCTTCGAAGGACCATAGATGGGAGAGCTGATGTTGGCAGTGGAGACGGCTGCACGAGATGCGCTCGTGCAACTCCGCAGCATCCTGCTTGAGATGGCTAATGAGCCTGTCACTCGTCACCTACCTTTCATTAAGGAAGGAGTGGATGGGAGTTGGACACTCACCCCAGCCACGGAGGATGGGATGCCATTAAGGTTTCAGACCTAATTTAGTCTCTCGTCGGACACCCTGACGCACTTCCTGGTTAAGGAATCAGTCAAGCTTCGCCAAGAGCTGCACCTAGTCAAGGGCCTGCTCCACACTGAGAAGATGCAGAACCGCAAGCTAAAGAAGGCAGGCGCACCTGAAGGGAGGACAGCTGTTGCCACTAGGGGTGGTGTGTTACCCATCCAGGCAGTCCCTCTTCGGAGTCGCCGCCTGACAGCGGAAGAGTACACTGAGATCTTCGCCGGCTCGCCTAAGAGACGCCGTGATGTGCGGATTCTTTCTTCCACTCCTATAATGGAGGAAGATGTTGATGAAGATGAGGATCCTGTTGAGTCCGTCTTTGAGACCGAGCAGTCCGCCACGTAGGATTTAGCGTAGGCAATTAGGAGTACCCCGAGCATAGGGTATCCATGTATCCGTTTCTAATTTGCATATGTGTGCCTGATGTAACTCACATATTGCCTTAGGCAGCCTATAAGTCACTACATCACCTACTTTTTTTTATGAATGCAATTTCCAGTTTGGCAAAAACTTTGGTTTTGAAAACTTGGCACATGCACGTATTGGACCCCCTCTTACTAGGAGCGAATCCTTCTATTCCCGAGCAAGGTGGCATTTTGACCTGTCTGTTTCTATGACAGGATGGTGAACGCAACCCGCAACAGCACCTTCGGCAACCCCGGCGCCGGCTCCTCAGGGACGCCGTAGGGAACCGAAGGAGAAGCTCACGCTGGAGGTCACCACGAGCAGCCTAGGGACCTTCCGCCACCACCTCCTCCTGAGAACTTGACGATGGCTCAGTTACTTCAAGCTCTTCGGGAGGAGCGTCAAGCCAGCAATGCCGCTATTCAGTAGCTGACTCAAGTCCTGGTGGACAACCCGCCGCGGAATGGGAATGGCGGTAGTCGCTCTACTCTTTCTGAGTTCATGCGCACTACGCCTCCCATATTCACGGAGTCGACTGAACCACTGGACGCCGATGACTGGATTCGCACCATTGAAGACCTCCTTGCGCTGGTTAAGTGCACCGACGATCATGAGAAGGTCCTTTATGCTTCTCACTGTCTCGGAGGCACCGCTAGGGCATGGTGGGATGGATTCCAGATCATGCGGATAGGGCAAGTCATCACTTGGGTGATGTTCAAGGAAGGATTTCGCGCGGCTCACATTCCACCTGGACTGATGACCATTAAGAAGCGGGAATTCCGAGCCATCAGGCAGGGCAGTGGAACTGTTAAGGAGTACCTGCAGAAGTTTAACCTCTTGTCGAGGTATGTGCCCGAAGATGTTAACACTGAAGCCGCTAAGGTGGAACGCTTCATGGAAGGGTTACGGCAGTCCCTGCAATACCAGTTGGTGGTTTGCGACTGCCAGACTTTCAGCGAGCTTGTTAACAAGGCACTTATGCTGGAAGACAAGCGACATGCGATGGACGACACCCGCAAGCGCAAACTGATAGGCAGTGGAGGACCCAGTAGCGCAAGACCAAGACCATGGCAGTCAGCACCTGCAAGACCCAACTTTCAGCAGCAGCAGTACAAGTATCCGGTGTTCCACCAGAATTATCAGCCTCAGCAGCAAGCCAAGCCAGCAGTCAACCCGCCGAACAACGGTGGAGTCAAGACCAACCCTCCGGGGCAAGTCACCTGCTTTGGGTGTGGTCAGACTGGGCACTATTCCAGGCAGTGCCCCAACAAGAAGCCCGACGCACCGCGTCCCAATGCACCCAACCCCGGTCAAGGTGCACCAAGGAAGGAACCAGCCCCCCCGCAACCAGCAGTTCAATGGCAGGGGCCGGATCAATCACATCACTGCAGAAGAGGCGCAGGAAGACCCGGAGTGAATTCTGGGTACGTTCCTCGTCAACTCAACTCCACCAACAGTGTTGTTTGATTGTGGTGCCTCGCATTCTTTTGTTACTCAAGGGTTTGCGGAGAAGTGTGGTTTAAAACCCACTCTACTCCGTGGGCAGATGGCAATTCAAACTCCGGGAGCAGTATTGTGGACCAACCTAGGGTGTAGAAGGGTCGAGATAGTTATCAATGGGACTAGTTTCTTGGCAGACCTCATTGTGCTTAAATCGCAAGGTGTAGAAGTAATCCTCGGAATGGATTGGTTGGCCAAGCACCAGAGTCTTTTGGAATGTGCCAACAGGGCCATTACCATGACAAGCAACCAAGGGATCAAGGTCAAGTTCGTCTCTGAGCCAGTATCGGCTCAAGTGCTTCGAGTCAAAAGTCTATCCGAGGTAGAGCTTGATCAAGTGCCTATAGTTTGTGAATACCCGGACGTCTTTCTTGACGAGCTACCCGGAATGCCTCCTGACCGAGACATCGAGTTCATCATTGAGCTCATGCCCGGATCAAGGCCTATATACAAAAAGCCTTACAGGATGGGTTCTGAAGAGATGGCAGAGCTGAAGAAGCAGCTGGATGAGCAACTCAGGAAAGGGTTCATCCGTCCGAGTGCATCACCTTGGGGATCACCTGTTCTATTTGTTTCAAAGATGGATGGTACCATTCGACACTGCGTCGATTACCGTTCTCTTAATGAAGTCACAATTAAGAACAAGTACCCGCTCCCCAAGATAGAAGACCTGTTTGACCAGTTAAACGGGGCCAGGGTATTTTCCAAGATCGATCTTCGATCGGGATACTACCAATTGAAAATCCGACCTGAAGATATACCCAAGACTGCATTCATGACCCGGTACGGTCTATATGAATGCACGGTCATGCCCTTCGGTTTGGCAAATGCCCCAGCCTACTTCATATACCTCATGAACAAGGTCTTCATGGAATAGTTGGACAAGTTTGTCGTCGTGTTCATCGATGACATATTAATCTTCTCCAAGTCTGAAGAGGAGCATGAGCAACACCTGAGGCTAGTTCTGGGAAAGCTTCGAGAGCACCAGCTTTATGCCAAATTCAGCAAGTGTCAGTTCTGGCTGAACGAAGTTGGATTTCTGGGTCATACCCTGACGGCACGCGGTTTGGCCGTAGATCAGTCCAAGATTACTACAATGACCAACTGGGAATCACCAAAGGACGTGAAGGATGTCAGGAGTTTCCTCGGGCTCGCGGGATACTACCGCAAGTTCGTAGAAGGATTCTCCAGCATCGCTCGTCCTATGACTCAGCTCTTGAAGAAAGGCCGGAAGTTCGAGTGGACACCGGCGTGTGAAGCAAGCTTCGAGGAGTTGAAGAAGAGGCTAACTACCGCCCCGATATTGGCTACCCGAGACATCAACAAGGAATTCGTGATATATTGTGATGCCTCTGGAACCGGGCTCGGTGGAGTCCTGATGCAAGATGGCAGGGTCGTGGCGTACTTGCCACGGCAACTGCGACCGCATGAGGAGAACTACGCCACCCATGATCTCGAGCTAGCAGCTGTAGTGCATGCTCTGACGACGTGGCGACATTACCTTCTGCGGAAGCAATGTGAGATATATACAGACCACAAAAGTCTGAAATATATCTTCACTCAGAGGGAGCTGAATATGAGGCAGCGGAGATGGCTTGAGTTAATCAACGATTACGACCTCAACATTCAGTATCATCCCGGCAAGGCGTACGTGGTAGCCGATGCGTTAAGCCGGAAGGCAGGCTCCTTGAACGTCACGCTCAAGGAAAGGTTACCCGTCTTGTATGAAGAGATGGAGGACTTCGGGCTTGAGATAGTCGAACCAGGGTACCTGGCCAACCTCGAGGTCAAGCCTACTCTGGCAGACGACATCAAGGAAGCCCAGAAGGGGCACAAGAGTATCGAAGCCCTCAAGAGGAAGGTGCGAGAAGGCAAAGCCCCAGGATTCTTGATTGATGACCAAGGAGTACTGTGGTACGGGAAGCGCTTGTGCGTACCTAACAAGGCCGAACTTAAGGACTTGATCCTGCAAGAGGCTCATGACACACCGTACTCTATCCATCCACGTGGTACCAAGTTGTACCAAGACATCCGAGAACGATTCTGGTGGCATGGCATGAAGAGAGAAATTGGCTCCTATGTCGCTAAATGCAATGTATGCCAGCGAGTCAAGGCTAAACACCAGCGACCTGCTGGATTGCTGCAACCTCTTCAAGTGCCGGAATGGAAGTGGGATAAAGTCGGCATGGACTTCATCATCGGGTTGCCCCGGTCGAATAAGGGTCATAACTCCATTTGGGTCATAGTCGATCATTTGACCAAGGTGGCCCATTTCATCCCCGTTAACACCACCTACGATGGCAGCCAGCTGGCCAGTCTGTACATTCATCGAGTGGTGAGTCTCCATGGAGTTCCCAAGGATATCGTGTCCGACCGTGGCACGCAATTCACATCAAGATTCTGGAAGAAGTTTCAAGAAGCTCTCGGAACCAAACTCTCCTTCAGTACGGCTTTCCACCCGCAGACGGGCGGACAGACCGAGAGGGTAAACCAGATACTTGAGGACATGCTCCGCGCATGTGTTTTGGCTCATGGTGCCAACATGGGAAGACTGCCTGCCGTTTGCTGAGTTTTCTTACAACAACAGCTACCAGTCCAGTCTTCAGATGGCCCCATTGGAAGCATTATATGGGCGGAAGTGCCGCACCCCGCTCAATTGGTCCGAAACCGGTGAAGGACTAGTTTTCGGACCAGAAGCACTGCATGAAGCAGGGGACAAGGTTCAGCTTGTCCAAGAAAACTTGGAGGCAGCTAAGTCAAGGCAGAAGAGCTATGAGGACCCTCGTCGCAGAAACGTGGAGTTTGTTCCCGGAGACCAGGTGTACTTGCGAGTCACACTTCTCAAGGGGACCAAGCGTTTCCACGTCAAGGGGAAGCTAGCTCCAAGGTTCATTGGACCCTTCAAGATCACGGCAAGGCGCGGGGAAGTAGCTTATCAGTTGGAGCTACCTCCTGAGCTTTCGGGTGTGCACAACGGGTTTCACGTGTCACAGCTCCGGAAGTGCTTGCAAGTGCCGAACCGTCCCGGTCTTTACAAGGACATTTATCATCAAGCTATTGACCTTCAGCCAGATCTTACCTACCACGAGAGACCGATCCGCATTTTGGATGAAGCCGAATGTTGCACCAGAAGCCGCACCATCAAGTTTTTCAAGGTTCAGTGGAGCAACCATACCGAAGCAGAAGCCACGTGGGAACGTTAAGACTATCTCCGATCAGAATTTCCCGAGCTATTTAACACTTAGCTTAGGAATCTCGGGGACGAGATTCTTGTAAGAGAGATAGGTCTGTCACACCCTGTTTTTCACCACAAGTATTTTATGTTGCAAAATCAGAGCTTGTTAAAACTTTTTCAAATAATGTTGTGAGTGCCATGTGAACCCTTGTATGAGTGAATGCTTGCTTGTTTGATGACTCAAACCCATGAAAACTTATTATTTTGCTCTCTTCAAAAACCCTTTTTTCCTTTATAACAAGATCACCTTCATCATGTTGGGATACACTACTAGCTCTTGAAGCCAAGTGGCACTTCCAACCAAAGTTGGTGATCTGATCCAAATATTATTTTCATACATTGGAAACATTAATTGGTGATTTAAAATATAATTTTCCTATTTTATATCTATGTCTGTTTCTGAGGCCAGTAATGATATTCCCACAAGGAAAATTGCTTTCCTGCCTTAGAAAATTATGAGTAAACTCATGGAATCTCAGAAGGACATATATTTTCCATATATAAGATTTTCAACCCTATTTTATATTAATATTATTTGAGTAAAACCCTAAAAACCATTTCTGTCTGTTTTAGCTTTTTGAGATGTTTCCAAAGGAAATTATCTCAGTAAATTCCCATAAAATTATAGGAGCCCTCCCAAGCCATATTATGTGCTCACCAAAAATATCACCTTGATCCAAGGTGGGGAAGTGCACCTAATGAACCCCAAACCCTCTCTGTCCAGAGAAGAGTTGGAACAACTCTACATTGCAAAGTTTCTCCAATGGAGCTGAAACTCTGCAGAGGTGTTTGACACCCCAAATGAGGACTCCACACCAAAGATGGGATTTGTGAGACTCTGTTTGGCCACACTTCCTTTGTAAAGGACAGTACTGGTCATTTTGAGGCATTTTCAAGTTTACAAAGCCAAACTGGTTCAATGGAGCTCAAATTTGGTGAAACCCCATGTTTTTACCCCAAGACCAAACCTGTTAAGTTTCATTTCCAGTGGTGGAGTGGAAGCACCCCAAGTCACTGTCAATCAGCCCCTCCGTAACTCCAAGCACAAGTGACAAGAACTCCAATTTGAACCGCATGGCAGTACTGGCAACACTAGTGTTCCTTGCTCCCTAGACCAGCTCGGGCTCCCACTAAATCACAACGGCTAGGCACTCCCAGCAACACTCAGGACATGGAGGACACGGCCCAAGTGCCCCAGAGCGCGCCAGCATGCCGTGGCATGCCAAAACTGCGCTCTGGGCGCGCTACAGAGAGCCTCCCTCAAGGGGACGACGCCCCGGACGGTCCCAACCTCCCCAGTTATGTCCAAACGCTCCCCCGACAACCATTCAGTGCAAAGCTACCCCCAGGGACCCTCTCCCCTCGCGCAAGAGCTCAGGCGACGCGTGCCCGTGCGCGCCCAACGCGGCCGAGCATGCACGGTCGCTGCGGCTCGACCCCACTCGCTTTCCCTCTGCGGCCGATGCACTAGGAGGTCCTAAACCACGTCCCGAACCCGTGGTTTCGCGGCCAGCACCTCACTGTGCTCGCACGCGCACCACGGTGAGTCACAGGCGCGTCCGAGTCGGGTCACCGTCGCTGGCCTATACTAGGTCCCCCCGGCACCCCAGCACCCTCGAAGCAGCTTCAGCACAACCAGTAGACACCCCCTAGCCACCCAGTCGAGCTCGCAGAGCCCCGGTGCTCGAGATCGACCAGGGCCCCTCCGCCTCGGAGCTCCGGTCGATCTCCAGCTACACGTCGGCTCCTGCGCTGCCCGACCTCCCATTACACTCCCCTTGACACGAGGAGCATTTCCCCCAACTTTCCGAGCGAATCTGTGCCCCTAGCCACTAGTTCAACACCAACCCGAAACCCTTCCGCCATGGTCACCTCGTCGCCGGCGACCCAGACCACCTCCGGCGACGTCCCCACCACGAGCAGGTAGGCGGAGGCACGAGGGACCCGTTCCCGCTCCTAGATTGGCCTGAGGACAACGGCAGCCTCGCCGGCAGCCGTCTCCACCTCTCTGGCTGGAGGTAGGAGATGAACCCGACAGGTGGAGCCCACCTGTCAGTGTCCTGGGGCAGCCAGCACGCGCATCCGCTGACGCTGACCCTAGGGGCCCGCAGGTCAGGTTTGAACCTGGCCCGCGCGTGCCTGGTGGCCAGGCCTGCTGGCTGGGCCGGCTGGATCTGTTCCCCCTGGCCTTTTCCTTTTATTTTAATCCAGTAACTTAAATGATTTTTATAAAAATATTTAGCCACTAGAAAAATATGATTCTTCCACCAGTAATTTTCTAAAAGTGTGTAGTATTTGATTCTGTAGTGTTTGACATTTATCAAAAACAGAAACTATTTTAGTATAATAAAATGATATTAAAAAGCACTTGTTTACTTCTGTTTGCTTTTAAATAAATATGCTTAGCTAATAAATACTATCGGAAACATGTTCCAAAATAATAAACTGAATTTATTCAAACTTCGCAACATTTCTAAAAGCACTTTGTGATCTCTTTTAGTGAGAGCTATTATTTATTTATTCCTTTCTCGATGGTAGAGTTACCGAGTGACGGAGGATCCAGAGCGGAAGACCTCGAAGACCCCGGATACCTAGCTGACCAAGGCAAGTAGCCCTTTGACCATGACTTGAGCACAAACATTGTTGCATGCTAGTATCGTTGGTATTTTCCCGTTGCATGTGATCACGATGCCGGTTCATCATTGTGGTGATGGCACCGGAGGCTTCTTCAAAGCCCTTGCATATTGATGATGTTATTCATGTGGCTCCTCGGAGCACAAACAGGATGAGCTTGACCCTACCACTTATGAGGATCATGCTACTGTCATGTTGACTAGCAGAGTAAGATCATTGCATTGAGCTTGACCCTACCCCTTGAGGGTCATGTTATACAATGTTGACAAGTAATGATAGAGCATATTATCATGAGCATAACGATGAGTTAAATAAAGAGTTTATGAAAACCCCGTCGGGTGCCACTAATGCCCGAGGGTGATGATCAGTTGGTGATCACTTTTGGTGAAGTGATGCACCGGTGTTTTTGTGTGAGTATGGTTTCGGAAATGGGATTAGATTTATGATGTGTCGAACGTCCCAACCTTACCAGTACGAGCACGATACCCCTTTATGGGACGGGGCTTTGTTGATTACTCTGGTCGGTACTAGCAAAGAGCCACATTACTAGTGGCGGGAGTGATCGGTGTCACTCTCGTTATGCGGTCATGCCAGGTAGGACGACTATGCCATTATTATGAGTTCCAGGCACACCGTTGGTCCCCGCATGGTTGATACTGTCCAGAGTCGGTGCTCATAGGACGTACAACATCTGGGCTGGGTACCAATCGAGTGGACCTCTTTTTCTAGTATCGTCAGGGGAAAGATGATGATCGGGTACTTACCTCCGGTATATGTGATATACCGCGAGTCGTGGATGACACGGAAGTTTCCCGTTTCTCGTGGGTCCAGCATACTACCTCTGCAGAGTGTAAACTATTCGAATAGCCGTGTCCACGGTCAAGGACAGTTGGGTGGTGCTGCTTAAACTACGTCCAGCGTTTCCGCATAAACCAAGTGTGTGTGTGTGGTGTTAAAAAGTTGTTGTTATGATAATCACAATAATATGACCAAGTTCGATGACTTGGCATATAGGGTAAACCCGGATGGTTTAACCCTCATTAATACATTGAGGTTATGACAAGTTCGATGACTTGGCATATAGGGTGAACCCGGTGTGTTCAGCCCTTGGGTCAGATATGTCGATATTTGTAACCTGTTCTTAAAGAGGAATTCTTTAACTTGTTGCATGTACCTGATCATTCCACCAAATTGCATTCCACTAAAGATATATGTTACTGTTATTCTTCGCTATAAATGTTCATATCATGGGCTGTTTGCGAGTACATTCAAAGTACTCATTGGCTTGCCACTGGTTATATTATTGACCAGACATGGAAGGACCGGAGTTTGGCGATGAGTACGCCGTCGGAGACGAACCTGCGATCTAGGACGCTTCCAAGTCAGAATGCCTGTCGGTGTAGGCTAGATGGCATGGGCATCACTTAGCCCTTACGAGTTTCCGCTACTCGATGTATCTGTTTAATTTGGCCCTAGGCCTTGCTCTTGAACCCGACCTTCTGGTCGTTTGATGTAATAATTTCGGTACTTGGATGTAAGACTCTATTATTCAGTATATGTGTTCAGTGAACATTGATCCTTGGGGTCACTGGGCACGGCGAACTCGACTTGCTAGTTGGGGTCCCCACAAGAAAGCTGGAGGGAAAATCTTCTCAACCTTGCAAAGAATAATTGGGATTTCTTTTTCAAGTCTTTCCAGAACAGTTAACTTGAGTGTTTTGCAGCATAGTTCTCTAAAGAAATTTCCCAGCTCAACAACCACTTCATATATATCATTGTCCATGATTCCACGGAGGCTAGCGAGTAAAATCCTTTGGAGGAGGATGTGACAATCATGGATTTTCAGTACTGAAAGCTTGAATCCATCAAAAGTAACACACTTTGCTAGGTTAGAAGCATAACCATATGCAAATATCACCGCTCTTATGAATTCACAGAATGCTAGCTTTTGTTCTTTACTCATTGTATACCATGCTCGTGGCATTTCAAATGTATCTTCAGCTTCATCATGTTGTAGATGCAAATCTTCTCTTATGCCCATGTCCTCCAAATCAATCCTAGAACTAACCGTGTCCTTTCTCTTCCCTTCAATGTTCAGAAATGTCCCTGGCAGATTCTCACATATGTTTTGCTCAATGTGCATTACATCGAGATTATGCCTTAATTTCAGACCAGCCCAGTATCGCAGGTCCCACAAACAAGACCTCCGGTCCCAACATTGACCTTCCGCGCGCTTTCTTTTCTTTGCAAGCTTTCCTGGTCTCACATCCTTCACCTTCTCAAGTTGCTACTCCCGCTCTTCCTTAGTGAATTTAGCTGGCTTGTCACGGGTTTCATTCTCACCATTAAAATCTTTGCTTCTTCTCCAGCGATGGTTTCGGGGAAGAAAGCGGCGGTGCCCAATATAGTAGATCTTGCTCCTTATTCTCTTTGAGCAACGGTCTTTGTCACAATGGACACATGCCTGATAACCCGTTGTGATCCTCCGAGACAGAGTGTGCAGTGCCGGGAAATCATGGATGGACCATATGACCGCAACTCGTAGATTGAACTTTTCTTCCGGACTAGAGGCATCGTATGTACGTACACCAGTCCAGAGCTGGAGCAGTTCTTCTACGAAGGGCTCCATAAAGACATCAAAATCCTTTCCTGGAGACATCATGAAGTTGGACTGATCCATGCATGCCCATGGTGGCAGGTTGTACGGCACCACAAAAACGGGCCACACGCTATGAGACGTGTTTATGTTTCCAAACGGATTAAAGCCATCTGTGGCAATGCCGAGTTTTATATTCCTTGGATCTGCAGAAATATCTCCATGTTCACTGTCAAATTCTTTCCATGCCTCTCCGTCCGCTGGATGGCTCAGCTCATTGTCCACAGTTTGACACTGAAGCTTGTGCCATTGTACCTCCAACGATGATTTCTTCGAGATAAACATCCGCTGCAGCCTTGGTATCAATGGAAAGTGCCTTAGTACCTTCTCTGGTATTAACTTCTTCCCATCAGCATCTTTCCACCTTGAGGCATTGCATTTTGGACAGTTGTCATGCTTCGCAAAATCCTTCCGAAACAAGACACAGTTATTTGGGCACACATGTCTTGAAACATAACCTAGCCCAGTCTGCGGATTATGCTCAATGCTTCATCATAAGACCTGGGAACACAACTATCAGGGAATTGCAAGGTCAAAAACCGGACTATTGCGTTGAATGCAGCATTGCTAATCCGGTAGAAAGACTTGATGTGGAGTAACTTCACGGTGAAGGTAAATCTTGAAAATTTACCCCCTTCATGAGCTGCGCGCTTAGCCTCGTCCAACACCTCAACAAACATCGACTTCTGCCCATCAGCACGATCTTCAGCATCGTACAGATCCTTCAATAGGTCAGGAATCCTATCATCTTCATGCCCATCCTCTTCATCCAAACCAGCATTCTCTCGCAAAATATTTTCCATAAAATTAATGCCAGCATCACTACCACCCATCATATGAGGGGCATGTGTATCAGCTTCAATATGTGTTGAGGTTGTCCGGCTAAAGGTTCTCCATGATATATCGATCTATCATATGTGTTGGCCATCCGATTAAGAAGCAGATGATCTTCCACTACTCCTTGAGCTTTTCTCGAACGATTGAGGCAATTACAGCATGAGCAAACAATGACAACATCCTTGGAAAAATTTGCCCGAACAAATTGCATGAATTTATCAACTCCTTTCATATGTTCTTTCGAAAAATTTCTAACTCCTTTTCTAATCCAGCTTATGTCCGGCGGCAGCAGTAAGTCCCCCATGCTCGGCGGTGAGTCCCTCATGCTCCGCGGCGGGGAGTCCCCCATGTGTGGGCGAGGTCGCTGTCCGAGGCGAGCGGCACCACCACCACTACCAGTGGGCGAGGTGGCTGAGGCGCGCGACACCACCACCGCTACCTCCATTGGCCGGGCGAGGTCGTCGTGGCCGAGGCGTGGCCGAGGTGGCCGTTGCGTCGGCACCACCACCACTGCCGATGGGTGAGGTGGCCGTGGTGTCAGCACCACCACCGCTGGTCACCGCCCCTGTCGGTCACTGCCCCCATCCCCGTCGGTCGCCG
>NC_058519.1:300925082-300927582 GCF_904849725.1 Hordeum vulgare subsp. vulgare
AACGAACACGATGACGCCGACTAGTACAACAACAACAAAGGTGATGACGACGATGATGACAACAACGACAAGAAAAACGACAACAACAACAACAACAACAACAATGACGACAACGACAACGACGACAACGACGATGACAACGACGACAACAATGACAACAATGACAACCACGACAACAATGACAACGACGACGATGATAACGATGACAACAACAACAACGACGACGACAACGACAACGATGACGATAAGAACGACAATGATGAGAACAACGACCACAATGACAACAACAACAACAATGACAACAACGACAACATCAATAGCAACGACAATGATAACAACAACAACAACAACAATGATGACGACGACGACGACAACGACGATGACAATAACAACAACCACAACAACAACATTAACAACAACAACAACAACAACAACAACAACAACAACAACAACAACAACAACAACAACAACAACAATGACGACGACAACGACGACAACAACGACGATGACAAGAGCAACGACAACAACGACAATAACAACAACAACAACAACAACAACAACAACAACAACAACAAAAACAACAACAACAACAACAACGACGACGACGACGACGACGACGACCACCACAACAACAACGCTGGCGATGACGACAACAACGACCATTACGGGAACGTCGACATAAACGTCAACAACAACAATGACGACAACAACGACAACAACGACAATAATGGCCTCAACGACAACAACAATAACAAACACAACGACGACAAGGACGGCAACAACAACAACAACAACAACAACAACAACAACAACAATAACAACAACAACAGCGACAACAACAGCGACGACGACGAAGACAACGACAATGGTGAGAACAATATGCATCAATAGCATAGACAACAACACCAACAACAACAACAACAACAACAACAACAACAACAACAACAACAACAACAACAACAACAACAACCACAACAAAACAACAACGACGACAACTACAACAAAAATAACAAAAATAACAACAATGACGACAACATCAACAACAACGATTGCAGCGACACCAACAACAACAACAAGGACGACGACAACGACGCCAACAATGGCAACGATGAGAACAATGATAACAACGACAACAACAACAAAAGAGACAACAGCGACAACGACGACGACGAGAACAATTGCAACAGCGACAACGACGACAACAACCATAACAACGACAACAATGACAACAACATCGACAACAACGTCAAAAACGATAGCAACGACAACAACAAAAACAACAGCGACTAGGACGACGACAACGACGAAAACAACGACAATGATGAGAACAAGGATAACAACGATAACAACAACCACGACAACAACAAAGACAACAACGGCAACAGCGACAACAACAACAGCAACAAGAACAATAACAACAACAACAACATAGAAGAAGACGAAAATAACAACGAAAACAACAACAACAACGACGGTAACGACAAGAACAACAACAACTACAACAATAACAACAACAACAACAACAACAACAACAACAACAACAACAACAACAACAACAACCACAACAACAACAAGAACAACCACCACTACAACAACAATAAGAACTATAACAGCAACAAGAGCAACAACAACAACAACAACAACAACAAAACAACAACAAGAACAACAAAAACAACAACAAAAACAACAACAACAACGACGACGACGATGACGATGACGACAATGACGATAACAATGACACTGACAATGACGAGAACAACGACGACAATGGTAACAACAACAACAACAATAACAACAACAAAAACAACAACAACTATAACAATGACGAAAACAACGACGACGAGAACGACGAAAACAACGACAATGACGAGAAGAACGACTACAATGATAACAACAACACCAACGACAACAGCGATAGTTACGTTAGCAACAATAACAACAAGAACAACAACATTAACGAACACGATGACGACGACAAAGAAGTCTACAACAACAACAACAACAACTGTGATGACAGCAACGATGAAGATGAAGACGACGACGAGGACATCATCATCACCACCACCACCACCACCACCAACAACAACAACAACGATGACAATGACGACGACGACGAAGACATCAACAACAACAACAAAACAACAACCACAACAAGAACCACCACAAAAACAACAACAACTATAACAACAACAACAACAGCAACAACAACAACCAACAACAACAGCAATAAGAACAACGACGATGACGGCAATGACGACGACAACAACAACAACAAGAACAACAACGACAACGACGACGACGACGACGACAACGACAACCACAATGACGACGACGACGACGACGAAGACAACAACAACTACAACAACAACAACAACAACAACAACAACAACAACAACAACAACAACAACAACAACAACAGACAACAACAACAACAACAACAGCAGCAGCAACAATAACAACAACAACAACAACTAACACGACGACGACGATGACAACAACG
>NC_058519.1:300937582-300955082 GCF_904849725.1 Hordeum vulgare subsp. vulgare
AAATTTGGCCCAGGAGATCATCTTCTTCCTCCTTTCTTCTCCACGTGACAGAGACTTGCCTTCCATGGAGAGGAGAATCCACACCTCCGGGATTCGCGACGCACATACCTTCCCGGCGCCTCCCGTCGCCTCTATAAGAAGCCCATACCTCTCCTCGTTCCATTCCCGTCAAAAAGTTCACCTCTCCTCGCCCCTAGCTCGTGCCCCACCTCGCCGGAGTTGTCACCGGAAAACTTGCCAGGAGCTCCCCACCTTCGGCCCCTGCACCCACCTCGCTGCACCTCCTCCACCTCCACCTTCGGCCACCTCTCCCCACCACCTCGGCCCCCTCCTCCACCACTTCTCCACCCCCTGCAGCACCTCCCCAACGCCATTAGCAGCAGCAACCAGCAGTTTTCTTCCCTCCACCTCGCCCCCTACAGCCCCATCTCCACCTCGCCCCCTACCCCCACGAGCCCCACCACCCCCACCTTCACCCCCCTCCACCACCACCCCCGCCGGCCCCGCCCCCTTCTCCACCGGTGACCCAGCCCCCTGCATCGGCCATTGCAGCCACGGGATCATCTCCCAGCCGAGGTAACCCCCCTCCCCTCTCTGTTTTCTCTTTTCTTCTTTAGTAGCCGTTAGATCTAAGATATGAGGTGTAGATTAGATTTCCTAAATAACTATTCGGTTAGATTAGAAAAACCAGCGGTTTTTAGTCCCACTTATAATTTAGCCAGCAGTTTTTCTAGCCCTCGGCCGTTTGCTCCTAAGTTTCCAACAAACACCCACCGCAACCACTAGCATCAGGACAGATGTACCCCTTTCTTAGTACTAGTTATCTCCAGTTTTTTCTGTCAAAATTACAAAAACAGCAACTTTCAATTTTGTTTTGGCCACAACTTTTGATCGCGAAGTCCAATGACTTTGATTCTTTTCCCAGTAGCTCACAAATTTCCTGTAGTTTTTAAAAACATATAATTTGTCTGTGTTTGAATTTTGCAAATATAAGTTAGATCAGATTTGGTTTAAACCTTGTTTTGCCTATTCCAGGAGTTTAAAAATAGCTTTTAATTTCATTCCTTTTGGTACTGATCACTAGTGATCTTAAGTATCAGTAATAAAAATTGCAGATTTGTTTGAGTATTTTAACTCATTATTTCTTGTGAAACAATTTCTGTTTCACCGTTTTCAGGATTTCGGCTAATTCATTTTCTACTTTTGTTTTAAAATATTTTCTTTATTATTTAAGAAAGATTATTATGTTTTGTTTCTGTTAGTTAACAGTAGTTTTGCAACAAGTTCTTATTTTAGTTTTATTTGTTTTTATGGAAACAATTCTAGCTTCGTAGTAACGTGCAATTGTTTTCACCGTTGTTTCGAATCCCGTTTGGGAATACTTTCAAAGGTTTTGTGAAAAACACTTTATTTTATCTTAGTTAGATATATATCTTAGTTCTTTGTTAATATTTTCTGTTAGACAAAACTATTTAGTGTTTGACGTAGTAGAAGACTCCCTAGTCTTATTTGAAGTTTCTCTCGGATTTCCTATTCGCTCTCTCTTTTGTTTGATTGCTAGAATGATTGCTAGAATGAGTGCTTATGTGAATGATATGTTTGTTATATAGATTTCATCGGAGAGTGACGAGTAGTCTATCAAGTTATTTTCTCGAGAAATTCTTCTTCGTCAACATCACAGGCAAGTCACTTTGATCATACTATCACCTATGTTTTTATGCATCGTAGTTCTACCATCCTATGCCTAATTGCTTGATGCCTAGGTACTTGGAAACTTTAGTCTAGTTGTAGTATCATGTGGTAGGAACACAACAACCACGACACTTGGCCCCGGGATGACAATTTCTTAATGCTATGCTTGGGTAGACGGGTTATCGGTTGAGTGTATACCACGAGTGATGCGAGATTGATATAATAATCAAGACCGGACTAAGACAAGATTTTCAAGACCTCGGACGCAATGCAACACTGGGTGAAGGACGATTGATCGGCTCCCTGGAAAACCAAGTGGATGCCCGGGATGATGGAGAGGCCATGTCATCCTGCGGAAAGCTTCACCCAGGCTCAAAGAGACGGATGGATATTTTCAAGACCCAAGGCTTGCCTGCACAGCCACAAGTCATTATGGGCTCTGGCTTGGTTGGACAACGCGGCGACTCTGGACAGGCGGTGCTCGCAGATGTAGACGAACGGTAGGAATGGATGGGCACCGACAGGGATTCAGAGGGACCCATTGAAAGACCTTGTTTTGATCATACGGTCGTCAAACACCCTGAAGTGCGAGGACATACACGGAGGCGATCAAATCTTGTGGGGAACGTGTGCAAAACTCTGCAGAGTACTCAAACCTAATCGATTAGTCGTGTCCACGGTCATGGACGACTTGAGCCAAAGGAACTGAAGTTATCTGGATTTCTCAACACCATTATATATATTTTTGATGAGGGTAATTATTGACAACTCGGGTACGAGAACTCGTTGGCGGAACCATCTCGTTAACAACAAACCTTGTAGTAACATTTTGCTTTTAGCCCCCTCTTGATGTAGGAGAAATTTTGCTTTACGCTAAAACTTACAACACCACCTGCCATATATGCATATAGTATAGATGATTACTTTTCACCCCTCTCTTATGGGACTTGCCGGCATATTCAATATGCTCACCTACACGGCTGCAACGTCTTATTTTGCAGATATTATTCTTCGACGAGTAAGAGTACGATTCAGGGTTACGGTCTACACTCAACTTGCCGTTGGTGTTTATTGGGACTCCACTCCCTTGACCGCTTCCGCTGAGATATTTAAGGTATATATCAGTTTTACGCTATTTTACATGTGATTGCACTTTGATATATACATTGATGTACTGTGTGTGCCAGCATACTGATCCAGGGGTGGCACGAAAACACAGAGGCTTGACTCGCCTTGAGTCGGGTCGCTACAGAGATGGTATCAGAGCACATGTTGACTGTAGGACGTGACCCTAGAAACTAGAAATTCCTTAGGAAAGGATCTCTCAAAATTTCTATTTTCAACAACACCTTTTACTTCTCATCTCTTCTGATTTCATCGAATGTTCTCTCTCACCTCAAATAGTTAGACAATACCCTTACCCCTTTGACGACATGAAGGATCAACTGAGTCCCACTATAAAGTAAAGAGGATTTCATCATGCATTGAAGAATTGAAGGTGCACCTATTGAAGACTCTCAAGACCCGAAGAATTCGAAGACCCTGAAGCGTTTGAATATTTATATGACCATTAGAAGTCCAAACCCCTGTTATATACCCACGTTAGATACGGTGATTTGTGAGTCGTCATTGGTGTGTGTTTTCCGACGGCCACAAATGAAACCTATTCTCAAAAATATTGTTTGTATTGTGTGTATCTCCCTCCCTCTCTTACCCGTCTCATCCCCAAAACCTCAACCCTACCAGATGGAGTATGAAGCTGGACTTGTGGTCTCTAGACTAATGACCCAGCTAGAGGCTGAAATATGGATTCAAAACATGGAGAACCACTTCGGGAGCAACTTGATCTCAAGGAAGTATGAAGTGGAACACGCTCTTCAGTACTTTACACAAAGTGCTGCAATCTGGTGGGAAATGCACCATGCCATACAAGGATTTAGTGGAGCAAAAACTTGGGACGAATTCAAGAAGACTTTGTTAAGATCCCGACTTATTCAGAAGTGCTATGACAATCCGAAGGAGAAGACTTGTGCATGCAAGATCTGTGGAGAAATAGGACACACCCAGGAAGAACACACGGATGGATGCACTCATTGTGAATAAAATCACCCAGCTGAGGAATGCCCAACTAGTCAGGTGACTTGTTTCTTGTGTGAAGGAACCACCCACTACCCAGCTCAGTGTCACATTTACCCCAAGGTGCAACAAATTGTCAAGCAGCAGAAATATGCAATGAAGGAAACACTCAAGAAGAAGATTCTAGAAGAACCGGTGATGATTGAAAATATTGAAGACCCTGATGGACAAGGTCTGACCAGATTTTTCTCCAATGCATGCTACTCATGTGGAGAAGAAGGACATTATTCACAGGACTGCACGAAGAGAAGCCAAGAGTATCTGGGAAACTTCCCGATGGAAGAAGTGGAGTTTGATCCACTTGAAATAGAAGAACTGGCCAAGATGAAGGAGTCCAGAAAGAAGAAAAAGTACCCTCGGAAGAACCAAATCTCTACAGACATAGACCTGAGTCATGCCAGATGTTACAAGTGTATGAAATTTGGCCACCACAAATACATGTGCTCAGGAAGGAAGCCGGGAACCCAAGGAGCAAAAGTAGAAGCTAAGAAGCCTCGAGACTTGTCAGAAATCATTTGCTTTTGTTGCAAGGAAGCAGGACATTTTGCCAGCGATTGTCCACAAAGGAAGAAAGCTAGAATGGAGTAGTTAAGTTTTGACCATGGCAATAAGTGTAATCCGAAGCACTCTTGTTTTTCATGAGATCATGGAGTGAAATTTTTGTAACAGAAGTCCCTGAGATTGTAATAACATCATGAATAAATGGAATTTATTGTCTCATGATTGTCTATGTTGAAACTGTATGCGTTGTTCTCTATGAGCCAAGATCTCTGAACATTTATGAGGATAAGAGAAATATGGTCTATGCAAGCATGAGTATAATTCATTTAAGTGTGGTAGTAATCGGTAAACCCACATGATCCATTGAGTAGGAGTGTACCAAGATTACCAAGGAGACACATACATTCCTCTGAGTACCTAATTACTGACACCTGCAGATGACAACTCTCTACGAGTCATTCCTCAAGGGCCCAGAAACGATCATGACCCTGACCAGCGATCATGATTACCCGAAAATCCTGAAGAACATGATGAAGCACATTCATCTTGAAGGAGATGTAGTCTACAAAGGCTACCCATTCATGGAAAATGGAGTGGAACTTTGGTACGTGGAAGTACACCTCCACCATGTGAAAGGAGTTTGTCCAAAGACTATGGGGCAATACTTTTTCATTTCACATGTACCACGAGCAACCTTCTTTGATGCTGTTCGTGAAGCTGCCATGGAAGCCATACGTCAGATCGGAGAAATACTTGAAGCAAGACTCCGTCATACCCAGGAATACCTGAGTGAGGTACGTGCGGAGATGATGGAGATGAAGCTCATGGCCACCATGATGAAGCAAAAGATGGATGATTTCAAGGAGCACATTGGAAAGTTCGAGTGGAACTAAAGTACCTCCAAGAGAGGCAGATGAATAAAGTTGGCAGAAATGCTCGACCATATCGAACCATGTGGATGGCAGCATTTGTAATAGAGTACTTTTGAATTGGGGTTTTTGATAAGAAATTAAGGATGTAATAAAGGATTGATTATGAAATGGATATGATTTATGGAAGAAGTTATGATGGCAGCAAACGTTTTCTTAGGAGCATACGAAAACCCGAGAGTGGTGAAGAAACGATAGATGTTTTGTTTAGCTTGCAGAACCAATGGTTTATCCGAACTTCGTTCGTGGACAAGAGAAATTCTGCAACGCTTGTGAGGATGCCCAAGTGTTAGAATGCGAGATTCGCTAAACCTTATACAGAGAAATGATTTGGGCGCGGAATGGATTGATCACCATGACGACTTACTCTTATCATTTATCTTGCTATTCGGAATGGTAAATCTGAGAGACTTACCCATATAGATGTAACGACCAAACCTCGAAGGATTTGAGTCTCTGTGCTTTACTGTGCTAGTCCCTGGATCGACTCGCTAGCACACACAGTATAGATGAAAACCAGAATAGCAAGTGCATCATTTATAATAACGTATGATCCAGAATTTATAAAATATAACAATCTGCATAGCACTTAGCTAGCTTTATTCTAATAAACAGCGGAAAAGTAGCAGAATAATAACGACGAGTCCCATCATAGCCCACTGGCGATGTTGAGTGAAGATTCGCGACCCTAACGGTACCTTACTCCTCGTCTGAATATCCTGCAACATGATACGTTGCAGCCATATAGGTCAATACTTTGAATGTATTGGCAAGTTACACAAGAAAAGATAATATAACAAACCTACATATATATGCATAGTATAACAAAAGAAAGGCTGATGGTTATTTTGCAGAAAGCTGATTTTATCCTCATAGCTACCTAATAGTCAAGTTTTAATTTGTTTGCTACAATACTTATATATGGTTGAATTGGCATCTCCAACTCCAACCTATTACCATTATTAAGTTCCCCATCAAGTTTTATTAAGTGTGTCATCTGTCAAGATCATCCAACAACTGTAATGGCCTAGCTGCTCAAAATTGTCCATAACCCGGGACACGGCTAATCATGATTAGTTTATACACTCTGCAGAGGTTAGTACGCTGTACCCACTGGACCCAACCCGAAGATTGAGACGAAGTCTTTCAGAAGCAGTCACCTAGTCCCACAGGAGGCCCATCCCACCTATCATAGCTACATCAGCTGGCACATCCGGGTAAAGTTTCCACGACTGATCAACTAAGCCAGAGCCCATAATAGCCAGTGGTCGCACAAGGAAGCTACTAGTCACTAAGTTTGTTTGATCTTTTTGAACCTGGGCGGCATTCCACTTACATTCAGAGGGTAGAAACCATGATGTTCTTGAAACCACCCAGCAATACCATACCCGCCCAGAGGTGTATTATATCCTAAATTACTACTCAATTTATTTTGTAGTAATCCTCACATAATCTCAATGAAAACAGGAACCAATCCCCGTCTACATAGCATAGCAAAACTACAAATACCACGATCTTCAATGACGAGGGGATATAGCTTAATAGCATAGCAATGATAATATTCCTATACATGCATAATTTTCATAGGGTGGTATAATACTACATGCATAGAAAAATAATAGGTAAAGGATGATCAACATGTAACTTGCCTTGATTCTGGTTCAGAAGGTCACACTCCTGACAATAGTTTGCGTCGCACTCCGCACAATCTACACGTTGCAAACAATCACACCAATCAATCACCACAATCACATAACACCAAATAAAACCATCGGCAATAAAACAACTTGTTTTAAAACCAAAGCATAAATAGCATGGTAGCAGGTATAAAATCATCTACGTGCTGATACGATGACAACGCAAAAAGAATCAACTAAATCAGATTTACGGTTTGCAAAATATGGCCTCCGGTAGGTTTAAAATAATCTGTTTTAACAAAAAAATAAATTTTCGTAAAACTGAAAACTACTGGTTCTAACATGTTCTACTCATTAATACGAGATCACAGGAAAAAGAATTTCCTGAATCGGAGTTACGAGTAAAAAGGTAAACGCGTTTCAAAATTATACCGAGAATCTGACAGAGCTAAAACAGATTGAATTTCGTCCTGAAGCTGTTCATCAGGACTTGATGAATCGCTCGTGCGTGCGTTCTCACCACGAACAGCGAGGAAAAACGGAACCGTCTTGGTGTGGCTCCCCCGATGGTGCTCCGGTGGCGGTCGAACGGACTCCGGTGACGGCGGCTCCGCGAACTCCGACGAACACGGATAAACTCCGGTGGACACGGATGAATTCCGGTGTTGCTCCGGTGATGGTCGAAATTGAAGCAGTAAAAGATTGGGATTGTGGAGAAAACGAATCTAAACAGAGACTTTCCGATCACGTGGAGAAATAAAAAGCCCTTGCAAAGCAAAGCTCGTTCCTGGCTCGGTTTAGTTCCTGAAGCACAAGAAGGACTTGGTATGAAATCCTCTGGCGCTGGAACGGTGGGGCCTGGGGCTGCTCGCGAGAAGTCCTGCTCGTGCACGGTCTCGGGAAAGATCACGTGAGCTGCAGGCCCCCCCCCGGTGGTAGTGCTCCTGAAGCTAGGAGCAGGGGCCGATGGGCGATGGGGCTGTGGGCACTGGCTCATGCGGTGGGGCTGCCACCTGCCTGGAGCGCTACCCTTAGCCAACGCTGCGAGAAGGGCTCGGTGGAGCCTGCCACCTGGGGCACGTGGGAAACAGGGAGCTGGGGCTCGGTTTAGGCACATGCGGTGCTAGTACGTGATGCTGGTGCATGGCTCGGTTGGGAGCACGTAGTGCTGGCTGGGCTGAGCCATTGGCTCGGCCTGGCCAGCTAGTTTTTTTTTAACCACAAAAAAAAAGGTATTAAAATAATATATATTTTTTTAAAGAAGAACAAACAGAGAAAAAAAAAGATATACGTACACAAAAAATACATACATATGTATATTAAAAACAAACGCATATAGTAATATATAATTATAGATATATAATAGATGCATATATTAAAATCTAATATAGGTATATATATATATATAAGTATAAAATAAATATCCTAATAAATACTAAAGGAAACCTAGTTCCACCTAACGCAAATTTTAAAAATAGTTTTAATGCAATAGGCCACACAAATAGCATTTAAGAACTTAACTAAAAATAATTTCGGGCATTATAAAATTTGCGTAACCAAGACGATAACTTCAAATGACATTTTAAACATCATAAACTTTTTATTTCACACGGGAGAAGTCATATTATCTCCACTCAAATAAATTGCCCGAAGTTGCAAAATGAATAAAATTCTCAGAAGAGCAAAAAATGCATAAAAATATGAGATGCATATGAATGATGTATTAACATCCGAATTTAGGAAAATTGGGATGTTACAATAGAGAGATGACGTTCTTTGAAGCTTTTGTTTAAGCCTTAGAGTGGTATAAGAAAAGCCCATGTACATGGCATCTGTTGTCACGCGTAGGATATTTTATGGTGAGAATGAAACCAAGACCCCTCTCTCTGCAGGATAACCACAAATGGTAGACCACCATGAGAACCCTCGATATGTTATTTAGAATTGACCACGAGACTGTCAGTTAAGAAGACCCAGTGACGGAAGAAGCTTATATCAACGGGAGAGCATCACCAAAGGATTTAATATGAAGACTGTGCGATGTCAGTTGCCAAAACCCGAGAGGATCGTTAAGACATTTTGAGGGACAAGTACTTCTCATTTTAAGTGTGGTAGCATCCCACCGTGCCGGAGATTGGATTTGTTAGAAGACCCCCAAACCCTAACCTTTCTTTCTAGCCTCTTCGAATCTCGAGGACGAGATTCATTTTAAGTGTGGTAGTTTGTAACATCCCAAAATTATAAATTTTGGAATGTTAATATAATTATTAGTTTTGCTTGTTTGTTTGTTTGCTGAGTGAATGAAACTTGCGTGAAATTGAAACTTTTCGAAACTTTTGAAAGAGAGGGAATAAAATGACTTTCCCCTTCTCCGGTGCATTCAAATTCAAACTTTTAAAAGCAACGAGAGAAGATGACATGACTTCCTCAACTATAAAGAATTTGAACGGAGATATTTGCATTGAATTCCTTGCATTTCCATTTGTTTTTCTTCGTGCAACAAAATGCTGGGAAATGCATTATGTCAAACAGAAAAGAGCGGAGGAACATAAACCTCAAATACCCGGGCATTTTGAATGTTATTTGCAACCTCAAACTTAGAGGATCATTTGAAAATTATTTACAAAAAGAAATAATACTTTTAGGGATTTTTGGAAAAACATTTTTTCTGAAGTTTTTATTTTTGCCGTGGAAAAATGCCCATCATTTATATTTTATTTTTCTGACAATTTTAGTATATAAAAACTCTTTATTCCGAATTGATTTGATTTCCTTTTTAACGTTTTAGTTTCCTAGTTTTGAAAATAGGAAGGAGATCACTTTTATTAGGAAAACTCTAGGTGGCCTATTAAGCACTTTCCAAATTTGGCCCAGGAGATCATCTTCTTCGTCCTTTCTTCTCCACGTGACAGAAACTTGCCTTCCATGGAGAGGAGAATCCCCACCTCCGGGATTCGCGACGCACATACCTTCCCGGCGCCTCCCGTCGCCTCTATAAGAAGCCCCTACCTCTCCTCGTTCCATTCCCGTCGAAAAGTTCACCTCTCCTCGCCCCTAGCTCGTGCCCCACCTCGCCGGAGTTGTCACCGGAAAACTTGCCAGAAGCTCCCCACCTTCGGCACCTGCACCCACCTCGCTGCACCTCCTCCACCTCCACCTTCGGCCACCTCTCCCCACCACCTCGGCCCCCTCCTCCACCACCTCTCCACCCCCTGCAGCACCTCCCCATCGCCATTAGCAGCAGCAACTAGCAGTTTTCTTCCCTCCACCTCGCCCCCTATAGCCCCCTCTCCACCTCGCCCTAGGAGCCCCACCACCCCCACCTTCGGCCCCCCCTCCACCACCCCCCCGGCCCCACCCCCTTCTCCACTGGCGACCCAGCCCCCTGCATCGGCCATTGCAGCCACGGGATCATCTCCCAGCCGAGGTAACCCCCCTCCCCTCTCTGTTTTCTCTTTTCTTCTTTAGTAGCCGTTAGATCTAAGATATGCGGTGTAGATTAGATTTCCTAAATAACTGTTCGGTTAGATTAGAAAAACCAGCGGTTTTTAGTCCCACTTATAATTTAGCCAACAGTTTTGCTAGCCCTCGGCCGTTTGCTCCTAAGTTTCCAACAAACACCCACCGCAACCACTAGCATCAGGACACGTGTACCCCTTTGTTAGTACTAGTTATCTCCAGTTTTTTCCGTCAAAATTACAAAAACAGCAACTTTCAATTTACTTTTGGCCACAACTTTTGATCCCGAAGTCCAATGACTTTGATTCTTTTTCCAGTAGCTCACAAATTTCCTGTAGTTTTTAAAAACATATAATTTGTCTGTGTTTGAATGTTTCAAATATAAGTTAGATCAGATTTGGTTTAAACCTTGTTTTGCCTATTACAGGAGTTTAAAAATAGCTTTTAATTTGATTCCTTTTGGTACTGATCACTAGTGATCTTAAGTATCAGTGGTAAAAATGTCAGATTTGTTTGAGTATTTTAACTCATTATTTCTTGTGAAACAATTTCTGTTTCACCGTTTTCAGGATTTCGGCTAATTCATTTTCTACTTTTGTTTTAAAATATTTTCTTTATTATTTCAGAAAGATTATTATGTTTTGCTTCTGTTAGTTAACAATAGTTTTGCAACAAGTTCTTATTTTAGTTTTATTTGTTTTTATGAAAACAATTCTAGCTCCGTAGTAACGTGCAATTGTTTTCACCGTTTGGGAATACTTTCAAAGGTTTTGTGAAAAACACTTTATTTTATCTTAGTTAGATTTATATATTAGTTCTTTGTTAATATTTTCTGTTAGACAAAACTATTTAGTGTTTGACGTAGTAGAAGACTCCCTAGTCTTATTTGAAGTTTCTCTCGGATTTCCTATTCGCTCTCTCTTTTGTTTGATTGCTAGAATGATTGCTAGAATGAGTGCTTATGTGAATGATATGTTTGTTATATAGATTTCATCGGAGAGTGACGAGTAGTCTATCAAGTTATTTTCTCGAGAAATTCTTCTTCGTCAACATCACAGGCAAGTCACTGTGATCATACTATCACCCATGTTTTTATGCATCATAGTTCTACCATCCTATGCCCAATTGCATGCTGCCTAGGTACTTGGAAACTTTAGTCTAGTTGTAGTATCATGTGGTAGGAACACAACAACCCCGACACTTGGCCCCGGGACGACAATTTCTTAATGCTATGCTTGGGTAGACGGGTTATCGGTTGAGTGTATACCACGAGTGATGCGAGATTGATATAATAATCAAGACCGGACTAAGACAAGATTTTCAAGACCTCGGACGCAATGCAATACTGGGTGAAGGACGGTTGATCGGCTCCCTGGAAAACCAAGTGGATGCCCGGGATGCTGGAGAGGCCATGTCATCCTGCGAAAAGCTTCACCCAGGCTCAAAGGGACGGATGGATATTTTCAAGACCCAAGGCTTACCTGCACAGCCACAAGTCATTATGGGCTCTGGCTTGGTTGGACAACGCGGCGACTCTGGACAGGCGGTGCTAGCACATGTAGACGAACAGTAGGAATGGATGGGCACCGACAGGGATTCAGAGGGACCCGTTGAAAGACCATGTTTTGATCATCCGGTCTTCAAACACCTTGAAGTGCGAGGACATACACGGAGGCGATCAAATCTTGTGGGGAACGTGTGCAAAACTCTGCAGAGTACTCAAACCTAATCGATTAGCCGTGTCCACGGTCATGGACGACTTGAGCCAAAGGAACCGAAGTTATCTGGATTTCTCAACACCATTATATATATTTGATGAAGGTAATTATTGACAACTCGGGTACGAGAACTGGTTGGCGGAACTATCTCGTTAACAACAAACCTTGTAGTAACATTTTGCTTTTAGCCCCCTCTTGATGTAGGAGAAAATTTGCTTTACGCTAAAACTTACAACACCACCTGCCATATATGCATATAGTATAGATGATTACTTTTCACCCCTCTCTTATGTGACTTGCCGGCATATTCAATATGCTGACCTACACGGCTGCAACGTCTTATGTTGCAGATATTATTCTTCGACGAGTAAGGGTACGATTCAGGGTTACGGTCTACACTCAACTTGCCGTTGGTGTTTATTGGGACTGCACTCCCTTGACCGCTTCCGCTCAGATATTTAAGGTATATATCAGTTTTACGCTATTTTACATGTGATTGCACTTTGATATATACATTGATGTACTGTGTGTGCCAGCATACTGATCCCGGGATGGCACAGAAACACAGAGACTTGACTCGCCTTGAGTCGGGTCGCTACAACAACAAAATCAACAACACCAACAAGGACGACGATAACAACGACAACGATGAGAACAGTGATAACAACGACGACAACAACGACAACAACAGAGACAACGACGACGACGACGACGCCAACAACGAAAACAACGACAACGACGACGACAACAACAAAAACGACAACAACAACAACAACGACGACGACAACATCGACAACAACATCAAAAACGATACCTACGACAACAACAAAAACAACAACAACAGGGACGACAACAATGAGGAAAACAACGACAATGATGAGAACAATGATAACAACGACAACAACAACGACAACAACAACAGAGACAACAACGAAAACAACGACAACAATGACAATAACAATAACAAAAATATCAACAACAACAACAAAGGCGACGACGACAATAACAAAAACAACAACAACAACAACAACTACTACAACAGCAATGACAATGACGACGACGACAACGATCACGACGAGGATGACGACGACGACGAGGATGACAACGATGACGACGACATGAGCAGTAGAAACAACAACAACAACAACAACAACAACAACAACAACAACAACAACAAACAACAACAACAACAACAACGACGACGACAACAACAACAACAACAACCACAACAACAACAACGAAGACGACGATGACAACAACAAAAACAACAACAACAAAAACAACAACAAGAACAACAAAAACATAACAACAACAACAAAGAACAACAACAACAACAACAACAACAACAACAACAACAACAACAACAACCACAACAACAACAACGAAGACGACGATGACAACAACAAAAACAACAACAACAACAACAAAAACATAACAACAACAACAAAGAACAACAACAACAACAACAACAACAACAACAACAACAACAACCACAACAACAACAACGAAGACGACGATGACAACAACAACAAAAACAACAACAAGAACAACAAGAACATAACAACAACGACAACAAGAACAACAAAAAAACAACGAAGACGACGACGACAACAACAAAAACAACAACTATAAAGACAAGAACAACAACAACAAAGACAACAACAACAACAACAATAACAACAAAAACAACAACAACAACCACCACAACGACAACCACAACATCAATCACAACACTCCGTGGGAGTGTACCCCGGAGACGATTATTTCCCTCCATGGGAGTAGACCAACTTAGGCCAGAAGCCTAAGCTTGGGGGAGTACGTGTTTCTCACCGACTTTATATTCTTGCTCAAGGTTTCACTTTGTTAGTCAGTGTTCACACCTTACCACTGTATCATCCATGCTAGTTTATTTCTTTTTCTCGCTTTCTTCTCGTGTGTTTGTTTAGACTGAGAAAAACAAAAAAAATTAGTTGTAAGTTTACTTTTCTGCTTGCTTAGTAGTGTTTGAAAAAAAACCCAAAAAGATTTCCCGTTCTTCTTTTGCTTGTTGGGAGCTTTCCCGTGTAAATAGTTATCTTTTTCTTTGGGTCAAGATAGAAGACCATGGTTAAAATGTTTAGTGGCTCTCACATGAATATCTGTTTATCCGTGAAAGAGCCATAGTACTTTATCTTCTCCTCTGTGTTTGCCTGCAGATTCCAGCTTAGTCCAATGCACGAACACTCTCATTATGACTCACATCATTCGGTCGTGCAAGTGAAAGGCAATAATGACGATATATGATGAAGTGACTGAGCCTCGAAAAGATGGTATGAACTCGATCTATTTTGTTTTTGTAAATATGACTAGCTCGTGTTATTAATTCAGCTTTGTTATGAGAAAACATGTTTGCAATGACAACTTAGAGGTCATAGTTTCTGATGCCATGCTTAATTAGCTAGGAGCTTATAATGGTTTGTCCTGGATGCCAACATGAATTTCAGTATGATTATGATGTAGTATGATAGTTTGGTATCCTCCTTTGAATGATTCAAGTGGCTGGACTTGGCACATGTTCACGCATGTAGTTGAAACAAAATCAACATAGCCTCTATGATATTCATGTTCATGGTGATTTATATCCTACTCATGCTTGCACTCAGTGTTGGTTAATTTCATTGCATATTGATGACTGTTGTCGCTCTCTAGTTGGTCGCTTCCTAGTATTTTGCTAGCCTTCACTTGTACTAAGCGGGAATACTGCTTGTGCATCCACTTCCATAAGCCCAAAGTTGTTCCATATGAGTCCACCATACCTACCTATGCGCGGTATCTACCTGCCGTTCCAAGTAAATTTGCATGTGCCACTCTCTAAATCTTCAAGTAATAATCTGTTTTGTAGGCCCGAACCGCTCATGTGGTGACAATGGGCGATAAGTATCTACCATGCTAGGCGTGTTATCCTTGATACGTGTTTATTCACAATCACTCACGAGTCATCCTCTTCTTATAAAAGGCACCAATTCGAGAGCACCTCTTTCATTTTCATGCTTCGCTATTAATTGATATTGAGTATGACTGTGACTGGATCTTCTTTGCCATGAATTGCAATGTTCAGTCAGCCCTTGGTCTTTGAAGGTGCTCTGCATTTATGTTTTGCGGTCTCAGAAAGAGCTAGCGAGATACCACCTGCTCATATTGCTTCATGGTTGTTTTGATTCAAGTGTTGATGGTTGAAACTTATTGTTATTGCTCGCTAGTTGATTATGCTATTGATATGAGTACATCTTGAGACCTAAATGTCATTGCTTACATGGTGAGCTTATGATCTTGCTGAAAATATGAATATGAGTTAGACATAATTACAACAACAAGATCAAACAGAGTTCCTAGAAGTTTTTCTTTTGTCTCTTTCAGTTTGTCAACTGAATTGCTTGAGGACAAGCAAGGATTTAAGCTTGGGGGAGTTGATACGTCTCCATCGTATCTACTTTGCCAAACTCTTTTGCCCTTGTTTTGGTCTCTAATTTGCATGATATGAATGGAACTAACCCGGACTGACGTTGTTTTCAGCAGAATTGGCATGGTGTTGTTTTTGCGCAGAAATAAAAGTTCTCGAAATGACCTGGAAATGTATGAGGATTTTTTGTGGATTATATACAAAATATTGGCGCAAGAATCAACTGGAGGGACGGAGCCAGGAGCTCACAAGCGCACCAAGCCCCCCCCCCCCCCCTGGCCGGGCCGGGTAGGCCTATGAGCCCCTCGGGGCTCCGCTGCCTCCAATTCAAGCTCTATATATCCTCCTTCGTTCGGAAAAAAAATCAAGGAGAAGAGTTCATCGCGTTTTACGATACGGAGGCGCCGCCACCACCTGTTCTTCCTCTGGAGGGTAGATCTGGAGTCCGTTCTGGGCTCCGGAGAGGGGAGATCGTCGCCATCGTCATCACCAACCTTCCTTCATCGGCAATTCCATGATGCTCTTCATCGTTCGTGATTAATCTCATCGTAGGCTTGGTGGACGGTGATGGATTGGATGAGATCTATCATGTAATCGAGTTAGTTTTGATGGGGATTGATCCCTAGTATCCACTATGTTCTGAGATTGATGTTGCTACTACTTTGCCATACTTAATGCTTGTCACTAGGACCCGAGTGCCATGATTTCAGATTTGAACCTATTATGTTTTCGTCAATATATGTGTGGTCTTGATCCTATCTTGCAAGTTATAGTCAGCTACTATGTGTTATGACCCGGCAACCCCGGAGTGACAATAGCCGGAACCACTTCCGGAGATGACCATAGTATGAGGAGTTCATGTATTCACTATGTGCTAATGCTTTGTTCCGGTTCTCTATTAAAAGGAGAACCTTAATATCCCGTAGTTTCCATTAGGACCCCGCTGCCATTGGAGGGATGGACAATAGATGTCATGCAAGTTCTTTTCCTTAAGCACGTATGACTATATACGGAATGCATGCCTACATTACATTGACGAACTGGAGCTTGGTACATATCTCCCCATGTTATAACTGTTGCATGATGAATGCCATCCGGCATAATTATCCATCACCGATCCAATGCATCCGAGCTTTTCCTACTAGTCCTTGCCACGTTACTTTACCGCTACTGTTGTCACTGCTGCTATTGTTACCGTGGCTACTGTTGCTATCACAGTACTTTGCTAATGATACTTTGCTGCAGATACTAAATCTTTCAGGTGTGGTTGAACTGACAACTCAACCGCTAATACTCAGAATATTCTTTGGCTTCCCCTTGTGTCGAATCAAGAAAATTGGGTTGAATACTCTACCCTCGAAAACTGTTGAGATCCCCTATACTTGTGGGTTATCAGACAACAACAACAACAACAATCACAACAACAACAACAACAAAAACAACGACCATGACGAGGATGACAACAACAACAACAACAACAAGAACAACAACAAAAACAACAACAACAAAAACAACAACAACCACAACAACAATAACAACAACAACAACAACACCACCACCACCACCACCAACAACAACAATGACGACGATGACGACGACAACGACGATGACGACGACGACGACCACAACAACAACAACAACAACCACAACAACAACAACAACAAGAACAACAACATCATCATCATCATCAACAACAACAACAACAACAACAATAACCACCACCACCACAACAACAACAACAACGACGACGACGACGACAAGAATGACGACAACAAGGAGAATGACGACAACAACGACAATGAAGATAATAACGAGAACAACAAAAATCACGACAACGACAACAACAACAACAACAACAACAACATTTACAACAACGTCAACAACGATAGCAACGACAACAACAACAACAACAACATTGACAACAACGTCAACAACGATAGCAACGACAACAACAACAAAACCAACAAGTAAGACGACAACAACGACAAC
>NC_058519.1:300960082-300972582 GCF_904849725.1 Hordeum vulgare subsp. vulgare
AAACCCAAAAAGATTTCCCGTTCTTCTTTTGCTTGTTGGGAGCTTTCCCGTGTAAACAGTTATCTTTTTCTTTGGGTCAAGATAGAAGACCATGGTTAAAATGTTTAGTGGCTCTCACATGAATATCTGTTTATCCGTGAAAGAGCCATAGTACTTTATCTTCTCCTTTGTGTTTGCCTGCAGATTCCAGCTTAGTCCAATGCACGAACACTCTCATTATGACTCACATCATTCGGTCGTGCAAGTGAAAGGCAATAATGACGATATATGATGAAGTGATTGAGCCTGGAAAAGCTGATATGAACTCGATCTATTTTGTTTTTGTAAATATGACTAGCTCGTGTTATTAATTCAGCTTTGTTATGAGAAAACATGTTTGCAATGACAACTTAGAGATCATAGTTTCTGATGCCATGCTTAATTAGCTAGGAGCTTATAATGGTTTGTCTTGGATGCCAACATGAATTTCAGTATGATTATGCTGTAGTATGATAGTTTGGTATCCTCCTTTGAATGATTCAAGTGGCTGGACTTGGCACATGTTCACGCATGTAGTTGAAACAAAATCAACATAGCCTCTATGATATTCATGTTCATGGTGATTTATATCCTACTCATGCTTGCACTCAATGTTGGTTAATTTCATTGCATATTGATGACTGTTGTCGCTCTCTAGTTGGTCGCTTCCTAGTATTTTGCTAGCCTTCACTTGTACTAAGCGGGAATACTGCTTGTGCATCCACTTCCATAAACCCAAAGTTGTTCCATATGAGTCCACCATACCTACCTATACGCGGTATCTACCTGCCGTTCCAAGTAAATTTGCATGTGCCACTCTCTAAATCTTCAAGTAATAATCTGTTTTGTAGGCCCGAACCGCTCATGTGGTGACAATGGGCGATAAGTATCTACCATGCTAGGCGTGTTATCCTCGATACGTGTTTATTCACAATCACTCACGAGTCATCCTCTTCTTATAAAATGCACCAATTCGAGAGCACCTCTTTCATTTTCATGCTTCGCTATTAATTGATATTGAGTATGACTGTGACTGGATCTTCTTTGCCATGAATTGCAATGTTCAGTCAGCCCTTGGTCTTTGAAGGTGCTCTGCATTTATGTTTTGCGGTCTCAGAAAGAGCTAGCGAGATACCACCTGCTCATATTGCTTCATGGTTGTTTTGATTCAAGTGTTGACGGTTGAAACTTATTGTTATTGCTCGCTAGTTGATTATGCTATTGATATGAGTACATCTTGAGACCTAAATGTCATTGCTTACGTGTTCAGCTTATGATCTTGCTGAAAATATGAATATGAGTTAGACATAATTACAACAACAAGATCAAACAGAGTTCGTAGAAGTTTTTCTTTTGTCTCTTTCAGTTTGTCAACTGAATTGCTTGAGGACAAGCAAGGATTTAAGCTTGGGGGAGTTGATACGTCTCCATCGTATCTACTTTTCCAAACTCTTTTGCCCTTGTTTTGGTCTCTAATTTGCATGATATGAATGGAACTAACCCGGACTGACGTTGTTTTCAGCAGAATTGCCATGGTGTTGTTTTTCCGCAGAAATAAAAGTTCTCGGAATGACCTAGAAATGTACGAGGATTTTTTGTGGATTATATACAAAATATTGGCGCAAGAATCAACTGGAGGGACGGAGCCAAGAGCTCACAAGTGCACCAAGCCCGCCCCCCCCCCTGGCCGGGCCTGGCAGGCCTGTGAGCCCCTCAGGGCTCCGCTGCCTGCAATTCCAGCTCTATATATCCTCCTTCGTTCGGAAAAAAATCAAGGAGAAGAGTTCATCGCGTTTTACGATACGGAGGCGCCTCCACCACCTGTTCTTCCTCTGGAGGGCAGATCTGGAGTCCGTTCTGGGCTCCGGAGAGGGGAGATCGTCGCCATCGTCATCACCAACCTTCCTTCATCGGCAATTCCATGATGCTCTTCATCGTTCGTGATTAATCTCATCGTAGGCTTGGTGGCCGGTGATGGATTGGATGAGATCTATCATGTAATCGAGTTAGTTTTGATGGGGATTGATCCCTAGTATCCACTATGTTCTGAGATTGATGTTGCTACTACTTTGCCATGCTTAACGCTTGTCACTAGGGCCCGAGTGCCATGATTTCAGATCTGAACCTATTATGTTTTCGTCAATATATGCGTGTTCTTGATCCTATCTTGCAAGTTATAGTCACCTACTATGTGTTATGACCCGGCAACCCCGAAGTGACAATAGCCGGAACCATTTCCGGAGATGACCATAGTATGAGGAGTTCATGTATTCACTATGTGCTAATGCTTTGTTCCGGTTCTCTATTAAAAGGAGAACCTTAATATCCCGTAGTTTCCATTAGGACCCCGCTGCCATTGGAGGGATGGACAATTGATGTCATGCAAGTTCTTTTCCTTAAGCACGTATGACTATATACGGAATGCATGCCTACATTACATTGACGAACTGGAGCTTGGTACATATCTCCCCATGTTATAATTGTTGCATGATGAATGTCATCCGGCATAATTATCCATCACCGATCCAATGCATCCGAGCTTTTCCTACTGGTCCTTGCCACGTTACATTACCGCTACTGCTGTCACTGCTGCTATTGTTACCCTGGCTTTCCTTGCTCTCACACTACTTTGCTAATGATACTTTGCTGCATATACTAAATCTTTCAGGTGTGGTTGAACTGACAACTCAACTGCTAATACTCGAGAATATTCTTTGGCTTCCCCTTGTGCCGAATCAACAAAATTGGGTTGAATACTCTACCCTCGAAAACTGTTGAGATCCCCTATACTTGTGGGTTATCAGACAACAACAACAACAACAACCACAACAACAAGAACAACAAAAACAATGACAGTGACGAGGATGACAACAACAACAACAACAAGAACAACAACAAAAACAACAACAACAAAAACAACAACAACCACAACAATAACAACAACAACAACAACAACAACAACAACACCACCACCACCAACACCACCACCACCACCAACAACAACAACAATGACGTCGTCGACGACGACAACGACGATGACGACGACGACGACCACAACAACAACAACCACAACAACAACAACAACAAGAACAACAACAACATCATCATCATCATCATCATCATCATCATCAACAACAACAACAACAATAACCACCTGTTGGAATTATGCCCTAGAGGCAATAATAAATATAGTTATTATTATAATTCCTGTATCAAGATAATAGTTTATTATCCATGCTATAATTGTATTGAATGAAGACTCATTTACATGTGTGGATACATAGACAAAACACCATCCCTAGCAAGCCTCTAGTTGGCTAGCCAGTTGATCAAAGATAGTCAGTGTCTTCTGATTATGAACAAGGTGTTGTTGCTTGATAACTGGATCACGTCATTAGGAGAATCACGTGATGGACTAGACCCAAACTAATAGACGTAGCATGTTGATCGTGTCATTTTGTTGCTACTGTTTTTTGCGTGTCAATTATTTATTCCTATGACCATGAGATCATATAACTCACTAACACCGGAGGAATGCTTTGTGTGTATCAAACGTCGCAACGTAACTGGGTGACTATAAAGATGCTCTACAGGTATCTCCGAAGGTGTTAGTTGAGTTAGTATGGATCAAGACTGGGATTTGTCACTCCGTGTGACGGAGAGGTATCTCGGGGCCCACTCGGTAATACAACATCACACACAAGCCTTGCAAGCAATGTAACTTAGTGTAAGTTGCGGGATCTTGTATTACGAAACGAGTAAAGAGACTTGCCGATAAACGAGATTGAAATAGGTATGCGGATACTGACGATCGAATCTCGGGCAAGTAACATACCGAAGGACAAAGGGAATGACATACGGGATTATACGAATCCTTGGCACTGAGGTTCAAACGATAAGATCTTCGTAGAATATGTAGGATCCAATATGGGCATCCAGGTCCCGCTATTGGATATTGACCGAGGAGTCTCTCGGGTCATGTCTACATAGTTCTCGAACCCGCAGGGTCTGCACACTTAAGGTTCGACGTTGTTTTATGTGTATTTGAGTTATATGGTTGGTTACCGAATATTGTTCGGAGTCCCGGATGAGATCACGGACGTCACGAGGGTTTCCGGAATGGTCCGGAAACGAAGATTGATATATAGGATGACCTCATTTGATTACCGGAAGGTTTTCGGAGTTACCGGAAATGTACCGGGAATGACGAATGGGTTCCGGGAGTTCACCGGGGGGGGCAACCCACCCCGGGGAAGCCCATAGGCCATGGGGGAGACACACCAGCCCTTAGTGGGCTGGTGGGACAGCCCACAAGTGCCCTATGCGCCAAGGAAAAGAAAATCAAGAGAGAGAAAAAAAAGGGGAGGAGGTGGGAAGGAAAGGGGACTCCCTCCCACCAAACCTAGTCCAACTCGGTTTGGGGGGGGGGAGAGTCCTCCCCCTTGGCTCGGTCGACCCCCTTGAGGGTCCTTGGACCCCAAGGCAAGGCCCCCTCCCTCCCACCTATATATACGGAGGTTTTAGGGCTGATTTGAGACGACTTTTCCACGGCAGCCCGACCACATACCTCCACGGTTTTTCCTCTAGATCGCGTTTCTGCGGAGCTCGGGCGGAGCCCTGCTGAGACAAGGTCATCACCAACCTCCGGAGTGCCGTCACGCTGCCGGAGAACTCTTCTACCTCTCCGTCTCTCTTGCTGGATCAAGAAGGCCGAGATCATCGTCGAGCTGTACGTGTGCTGAACGCGGAGGTGTCGTCCGTTCGGTACTAGATCGTGGGACTGATCGCGGGATTGTTCGCGGGGAGGATCGAGGGACGTGAGGACGTTCCACTACATCAACCGCGTTCTCTAACGCTTCTGCTGTACGATCTACAAGGGTACGTAGATCACTCATCCCCTCTCGTAGATGGACATCACCATGATAGGTCTTCGTGCGCGTAGGAAAATTTTTGTTTCCCATGCGACGTTCCCCAACAGTGGCATCATGAGCTAGGTTCATGCGTAGATGTCTTCTCGAGTAGAACACAAAAGTTTTTGTGGGCGGTGATGTGCGTTTTGCTGCCCTCCTTAGTCTTTTCTTGATTCCACGGTATTGTTGGATTGAAGCGGCTTGGACCGACATTACTCGTACGCTTACGAGAGACTGGTTTCATCGTTACGAGTGCCCCCCCTTTGCTCAAAGATGACTGGCAAGTGTCGGTTTCTCCAACTTTAGTTGAATCGGATTTGACCGAAGAGGTCCTTGGATGAGGTTAAATAGCAACTCATATATCTCCGTTGTGGTGTTTGCGTAAGTAAGATGTGATCCTACTAGATACCCTGGGTCACCACGTAAAACATGCAACAACAAAATTAGAGGACGTCTAACTTGTTTTTGCAGGGTATGATTGTGATGTGATATGGCCAACGATGTGATGTGATATATTGGATGTATGAGA
Organism: Hordeum vulgare subsp. vulgare; assembly: GCF_904849725.1. NCBI lineage: Eukaryota > Viridiplantae > Streptophyta > Magnoliopsida > Poales > Poaceae > Hordeum > Hordeum vulgare. The sequence goes on from NC_058519.1 coordinate 300,965,540, forward strand.
TGATCATGTTGTAATAGAAATATCGACTTGCACGTCGATGGTACGGCAACCGGCAGGAGCCATAGGGTTGTCTTTATACTAACGTTTGTGCTTGCAGATGCGTTTACTATTTTGCTAGGATGTAGCTTTAGTAGTAATAGCATAAGTAGCACGACAACCCCGATGGCAACACGTTGATGGATGATCATGGTGTGGCGCCGGTGACAAGAAGATCGTGCTGGTGCTTTGGTGATGGAGATCAAGAAGCACGTGATGATGGCCATATCATGTCACTTATGAATTGCACGTGATGTTAATCCTTTTATGCACCTTATTTTGCTTAGAAGGACGGTAGCATTATGAGGTGATCTCTCACTAAAATTTCAAGACGAAATTGTGTTCTCCCCGACTGTGCACCGTTGCTACAGTTCGTCGTTTCGAGACACCACGTGATGATCGGGTGTGATAGACTCAACGTTCACATACAACGGGTGCAAAACAGTTGCGCACGCGGATCACTCGGGTTAAGCTTGACGAGCCTAGCATGTGCAGACATGGCCTCGGAACACATGAGACCGAAAGGTCGATCATGAATCATATAGTTGATATGATTAGCATAGGGATGCTTACCACTAAAACTATACTCAACTCACGTGATGATCGGACTTGGGATAGTGTAAGTGGATCATGAACCACTCAAATGACTAGAGAGATGTACTTTTTGAGTGGGAGTTTAGCATATAATTTGATTAAGCTGAACTCTAATTATCTTGAACATAGTCTAAGTCCACTTTGAATATATTTGTGTTGTAGATCATGGCTCACGCGACAGTCATCCTGAATTTTAATACGTTCCTAGAGAAAGCTAAGTTGAAAGATGATGGAAGCAACTTTGTAGACTGGGCTCGTAATCTTAAGCAAATCTTACAAGCTGGGAAGAAGGATTATGTCCTTAATGCTGCGCTAGGAGATGAACCACCCGCTACGGCTGATCAGGATGTTAAGAACGCTTGGTTAGCACGTAAGGAGGACTACTCAATAGTTCAATGTGCAGTCCTGTATGGCTTAGAGCCGGGACTTCAACGTCGCTTTGAGCGTCATGGAGCATTTGAGATGTTCCAGGAGTTGGAGTTTATCTTTCAGAAGAACGCCCGGATCGAGAGGTATGAGACCTCCGATAAATTCTATGCTTGCAAGATGGAGGAAAACTCGTCTGTCAGTGAAGATGTGCTCAAAATGTCTGGGTACTCAAACCGTCTAGCTGAACTGGGGATTGAACTCCCGCAAGAAGCTATCACTGACATAATCCTTCAATCACTGCGGCCAAGCTACAAAGGCTTTGTGTTGAACTACAACATGCAAGGGATGAACAAGTCTCCCGACGAGTTGTTTGCGATGCTGAAAGTCGCAGAGTCTGAACTCCGTAAAGAGCATCAAGTGTTGATGGTGAATAAGACCACTAGTTTCAAGAGAAACGGCAAAGGCAAGAAGGGAAATTCGAAGAAGAGCGGCAAGCCTGTTGCCAATCCGCCGAAGAAACCCAAAGCTGGACCTAAGCCTGAAACGGAGTGTTTCTATTGAAAGGGTATGGGTCACTGGAAGCGCAATTGCCCCAAGTATCTGGCAGATAAGAAGGCGGGCAAAGAAAAATCAGGTATATTTGATATACATGTTATTGATGTGTACTTAACCGGCTCTCGTAGTAGTGCCTGGGTATTTGATACCGGTTCCTTTGCTCATATTTGCAACTCGAAGCAGGAACTGCGGAATAGACGAAGGCTGGCGAAAGACGAAGTGACGATGCGCGTAGGAAATGGTTCCAAGGTTGATGCCATCGCCGTCGGCACAGTGTCACTTCAGCTACCATCGGGATTAGTGATGAACTTAAATCATTGTTATTTAGTGCCTGCGTTGAGCATGAACATTATATCTGGATCTTGTTTATTGCGAGACGGTTACTCTTTTAAGTCTGAGAATAATGGTTGTTCTATTTCTATGAGTAACATCTTTTATGGTCATGCACCGAATGTGAGTGGATTGTTCATATTGAATCTGGATAGCGATACGCATATACATAACATTGAGACCAAAAGAGTTAGAGTAAACAATGATAGCACCATATTTTTGTGGCACTGCCGCTTGGGTCATATTGGTGTAAAGCGCATGAAGAAACTCCATGCTGATGGACTTTTGGAGTCACTTGACTTTGATTCACTTGACACGTGCGAACCATGCCTCATGGGCAAGATGACTAAGACTCCGTTCTCCGGAACAATGGAGCGTGCAAGTGACTTATTGGAAATCATACATACCGATGTGTGTGGTCCAATGAGCGTGGAGGCACGCGGCGGATATCGTTATTTTCTCACCTTCACTGACGATTTAAGTAGATATGGTTATATCTACTTGATGAAGCACAAGTCTGAAACATTTGAAAAGTTCAAGCAATTTTAGAGTGAAGTGGAAAATCATCGTAACAAGAAGATCAAGTTCCTACGGTCTGATCGTGGGGGTGAATATCTGAGTTTCGAGTTTGGTAATCACTTAAGACAATGTGGAATTGTTTCGCAGTTAACACCGCCTGGAACACCACAGCGTAATGGTGTGTCCGAACGTCGTAATCGTACTTTGTTAGAAATGGTGCGATCTATGATGTCTCTTACTGATTTGCCGTTATCATTTTGGGGTTATGCATTAGAAACAGCTGCATTCACTTTAAATAGGGCACCATCAAAATCCGTTGAGACGACACCATACGAACTGTGGTATGGCAAGAGGCCAAAGTTGTCGTTTCTTAAAGTTTGGGGATGTGATGCTTATGTCAAAAAGCTTCAGCCTGAAAAGCTGGAACCCAAAGCGAAAAAGTGCGTCTTCATAGGTTACCCAAAAGAGACAGTTGGGTACACCTTCTATCTCAAATCCGAGGGCAAAGTGTTTGTTGCTAAGAACGGAGCTTTTCTCGAGAAGGAATTTCTCTCGAGAGAATTGAGTGGGAGGAAGATAGAACTTGACGAGGTTGTCGAACCTCTCATCCCTCTGGATGGTGGCGCAGGGCAAGGGGAAACCTCTGTCATTGCGACGCCGGTTGAGGAGGAAGTTAATGATGATGATCATGAAACTCTAGTTCAAGTTTCTGTTGAACCACACAGGTCGACGAGATCACGTGCTGCTCCAGAGTGGTACGGTAATCCCATCTTATCAATCATGTTGTTAGACAACAATGAACCTGCAAGTTATGAAGAAGCAATGGTGGGCCCAGATTCCAACAAATGGCTGGAAGCCATGAAATCCGAGATAGGATCCATGTATGAGAACAAAGTGTGGACTTTGGAGATACTACCTGAGGGCCGCAAGGCTATTCAAAACAAATGGATCTTTAAGAAGAAGACGGACGCTGACGGTAATGTGACCGTTTATAAAGCTCGACTTGTGGCAAAGGGTTTTTCACAAGTTCCAGGAATTGACTACGATGAGACTTTCTCACCCGTGGCGATGCTTAAGTTCGTCAGAATCATGGTAGCAATAGCTGCATTTTTCGATTATGAAATTTGGCAGATGGATGTCAAAACGGCGTTCCTTAACGGTTTCCTTAAGGAAGAGTTGTATATGATGCAACCCGAAGGTTTTGTCGATCCTAAGAATGCTAACAAGGTGTGCAAGCTCCAGCGATCCATTTATGGACTGGTGCAAGCATCTCGGAGTTGGAACAAACGCTTTGATGAGGTGATCAAGGCATTTGGGTTTATACAAGTGGTTGGAGAATCTTGTATTTACAAGAAAGTGAGTGGGAGCTCTGTGGCGTTTCTAATATTATATGTGGATGACATATTACTGATTGGAAACAACGTAGAGCTTTTGGAGAGCATAAAAGGTTACTTGAATAAAAGTTTCTCTATGAAGGACCTAGGAGAAGCTGCTTACATTCTAGGCATTAAGATCTATAGGGATAGATCAAAACGCCTGATAGGACTTTCACAAAGCACATACCTTGATAAAGTTTTGAAGAGGTTCAAAATGGAACAGTCCAAGAAAGGGTTCTTGCCAGTTTTACAAGGTACGAGATTGAGTAAGACTCAGTGCCCAGCAACTGATGAAGATAGAGAGCATATGCGCTCCGTCCCCTATGCTTCAGCCATAGGTTCTATCATGTATGCGATGCTGTGCACTAGACCGGATGTTAGCCTGGCCATAAGTATGGCAGGTAGGTTCCAAAGTAATCCAGGAGTGGATCACTGGACAGCGGTCAAGAATATCCTGAAGTACCTGAAAAGGACTAAGGAGATGTTTCTCGTATATGGAGGTGACGAAGAGCTCGCCGTAAAAGGTTACGTCGATGCAAGCTTTGACACAGATCCGGACGACTCTAAGTCGCAAACCGGATACGTATTTATTCTTAATGGGGGTGCAGTAAGCTGGTGCAGTTCCAAGCAAAGCGTCGTAGCAGATTCTACATGTGAAGCGGAGTACATGGCTGCCTCGGAGGCGGCTAAGGAGGGTGTCTCGATGAAGCAGTTCATGACGGATCTTGGAGTGGTGCCAAGTGCACTGGATCCAATAACCTTGTTCTGTGACAACACGGGTGCCATTGCCTTAGCAAAGGAACCACGGTTTCACAAGAAGACCAGACACATCAAACGACGCTTCAACCTCATCCGCGACTACGTCGAGGAAGAGGACCTAAATATATGCAAAGTGCACACGGATCTGAATGTAGCAGACCCGCTGACTAAGCCTCTTCCACGGCCAAAACATGATCGACACCAGAACTGTATGGGTGTTAGATTTATTACAATGTAATTCACATGGTGATGTGAGGGCTAGATTATTGACTCTAGTGCAAGTGGGAGACTGTTGGAATTATGCCCTAGAGGCAATAATAAATATAGTTATTATTATAATTCCTGTATCAAGATAATAGTTTATTATCCATGCTATAATTGTATTGAATGAAGACTCATTTACATGTGTGGATACATAGACAAAACACCATCCCTAGCAAGCCTCTAGTTGGCTAGCCAGTTGATCAAAGATAGTCAGTGTCTTCTGATTATGAACAAGGTGTTGTTGCTTGATAACTGGATCACGTCATTAGGAGAATCACGTGATGGACTAGACCCAAACTAATAGACGTCGCATGTTGATCGTGTCATTTTGTTGCTACTGTTTTCTGCGTGTCAAGTATTTATTCCTATGACCATGAGATCATATAACTCACTGACACCGGAGGAATGCTTTATGTGTATCAAACGTCGCAACGTAACTGGGTGACTATAAAGATGCTCTACAGGTATCTCCGAAGGTGTTAGTTGAGTTAGTATGGATCAAGACTGGGATTTGTCACTCCGTGTGACGGAGAGGTATCTCGGGGCCCACTCGGTAATACAACATCACACACAAGCCTTGCAAGCAATGTAACTTAGTGTAAGTTGCGGGATCTTGTATTACGGAACGAGTAAAGAGACTTGCCGATAAACGAGATTGAAATAGGTATGCGGATACTGACGATCGAATCTCGGGCAAGTAACATACCGAAGGACAAAGGGAATGACATACGGGATTATACGAATCCTTGGCACTGAGGTTCAAACGATAAGATCTTCGTAGAATATGTAGGATCCAATATGGGCATCCAGGTCCCGCTATTGGATATTGACCGAGGAGTCTCTCGGGTCATGTCTACATAGTTCTCGAACCCACAGGGTCTGCACACTTAAGGTTCGACGTTGTTTTATGTGTATTTGAGTTATATGGTTGGTTACCAAATGTTGTTCGAAGTCCCGGATGAGATCACGGACGCCACGAGGGTTTCCGGAATGGTCCGGAATCGAAGACTGATATATAGGATGACCTCATTTGATTACCGGAAAGTTTTCGGAGTTACCGGAAATGTACCGGGAATGACGAATGGGTTCCGGGAGTTCACCGGGGGGGGGGGGGGCAACCCACCCCGGGGAAGCCCATAGGTCTTGGGGGAGACACACCAGCCCTTAGTGGGCTGGTGGGACAGCCCACAAGTGCCCTATGTGCCAAGGAGAACAAAATCAAGAGAGAAAAAAAAGGGAGGAGGTGGGAAGGAAAGGGGACTCCCTCCCATCAAACCTAGTCCAACTCGGTTTGGGGGGGGGAGAGTCCTCCCCCTTGGCTCGGCCGACCCCCTTGAGGGTCCTTGGACCCCAAGGCAAGGCCCCCTCCCTCCCACCTATATATACGGAGGTTTTAGGGCTGATTTGAGACGACTTTTCCACGGCAGCCCGACCACATACCTCCACGGTTTTTCCTCTAGATCGCGTTTCTGCGGAGCTCGGGCGGAACCCTGCTGAGACAAGGTCATCACCAACCTCCGGAGCGCCATCACGCTGCCGGAGAACTCTTCTACCTCTCCGTCTCTCTTGCTGGATCAAGAAGGCCGAGATCATCGTCGAGCTGTACGTGTGCTGAACGCGGAGGTGCCGTCCATTCGGTACTAGATCGTGGGACTGATCGCGGGATTGTTCGCGGGGCGGATCGAGGGACGTGAGGACGTTCCACTACATCAACCGCGTTCTCTAACGCTTCTGTTGTACGATCTACAAGGGTACGTAGATCACTCATCCCCTCTCGTAGATGGACATCACCATGATAGGTCTTCGTGCGCGTAGGAAATTTTTTGTTTCCCATGCGACGTTCCCCAACACCACCACCACCACAACAACAACAACAACGACAACGACGACGACGACAAGAATGACGACAACAAGGAGAATGACGACAACAACGACAATGAAGATAATAACAAGAACATCAACAATTACGACAACGACAACAACAACAACAACAACAACAACAACAACAACAACAACAACATTAACAACAACGTCAACAACGATAGCAACGACAACAACAACAACAACAACATTGACAACAACGTCAACAACGATAGCAACGACAACAACAACAAAACCAACAAGTAAGACGACAACGACGACAACAACTGCAACAATGGGAACAACGATAACACCGAGAACAACAACCACAAAAACAACAGAGACAAGAACGACAACAGCGACAAGAATGACAACAACAAC
>NC_058519.1:300977582-300997582 GCF_904849725.1 Hordeum vulgare subsp. vulgare
ACAACAACAACAACAACAACAACAACAACAACAACAACAACGACGACGACGAGAACGACGAGAACAACGATAATGACGAGAGCAACAAGGACTATGATAATAACAACAACGACAATGACGAGAACAACAACGACAATGATAACAACAACAACAACAACGATAGTTACGGTAGCAACAACAACAATAACAACAACAAAAACGAACACGATGGCGACGACGACGACTACAACAAGAACAAGAAAGGTGATGACGACGATGATGACAATAATGACAACAACAACGACAAGAAAAACAACAACAACAACAACAACAACAATGACAACAACTACAACGACAACGACGACGACGACAACGACGAAAACAATGACAACAATGACAACCACGACAACAGCGACAACGACGACGATGACAACGATGACAATAACAACAACGACGACAACAACGACAAAGATGACGATAAGAACGTCAATGATGAGAACAACGACCACAATGACAACGACAACAACAATGACAACAACGACAACATCAATAGCAACGACAATGACAACAACAACAACAACAACAACAACAACAACAACAACAACAACAACAACAACAACAACGATGACGACGACGACGACAACGACAATGACAATAACAACAACAACAACAACAACAACACAACAACAACGATGACGATGACAACGACGACAACAATGACAAAGACAAGAGCAACGACAACAACGAGAACAACAACAACAACGAACACGACGACGACGACGACAACAACAACAACAACAACAACGACGATGACCACAACGAGGACGACGGCGACAACATCAACAACAACAAGAACAACAGTAACAACTACAAGAACAAAACAACAACAACAACAACAACAACAACGATGACGACGACAATCACAACAGCAATCACAACAACAACAACAACTACAACAACAAACAAACAAATAAACATCGACAACAACAACAACAAGGACGATGACGACGTTGTGCACAAAAACGACATTGACGAGAACAACGGCAACAACAACAACATCAACAACGATAACAACGACGATGACAACAACGACAATAGGAACAACAACAACAACAACGACAACGACAACAACAACAACAACAACAATAGCAACAACAACAAGGATGACTACAACAACGACGACAACAACGACAATGACAAGAACAACGACGACAACAACAACAACAACAACAAAAACAACGATGACGGCGACGACAATATCGATAAACAACGACCATGACAAGAACAACGACATAAACGACAACAACAACAATGACGACAACTGCGAGAACTACGACAACAACGGCCTCAACGACAACAACAATAACAAAAACAACGACGACGACGACGACAACAACAACAAGAACAACAACAACAACAACAACAACAACAAAAGAACAACAACTACAACAACAAAAACAACAACAACAACAACAACAATGACGATGACGACGACGATGACAAAAACAACACCAACAACAACCACCACCACAACAACAACAACAACTATAATAACAACAATAACAACAACAACAACAACAACGACGACGACGACGACGACAACCACGACAACAACGACAACGACGACAACAACAATAAGGACGACGACGACAACGACGACGATAACAATGACAATGATGAGAACAAAGACCGCAATGACAACAACAACAATAACAATGAAAACAGCAACAACATCAATAATAACGACAACAACAACCCCACCACCACCACCACCACCACCAACAACAACAACAATAACAACAACGAACACGAGGACGACAACGACACCGACGATGACAAGAACAACATCAACAACAACAACAACAACAACAAAAACAACAACAACAACAACAACAACAACAACAACAACAATGACAACAACAACAACAACAACGATGACGACGACGACGACACCTATGATAACAATAACAATGACGACGACAACATCGACAAAAATGTCAACAAAGATAGCAACGATAACAACAACAAAAAGGACAAGAACAACAACAATGAGAACAACAACAACCACAACCACAACAACAACAGAGATAACAACGACAACGATGATGACGACGACGACAACAACGACAACGATGACAACAATGAGAACAACGGGAACAACAACTACTACGACAACAACAACAACGACAACGACAACATCGACAATGATTAGAACAATGATAACAACGACAACAACAACCACAACAGCAACTACAATAACAACAACTACAATAGCGACAACAATGGCAACAACTACAACAATAAAACAAAGACGACGACGACGACAACAACAACAACCAGAAGAAGAAGAAGAACAACAACTACTACTACAACAGCAACGAAGACGACGATGACGACAACAATGACGACAATGAGGACGAGGAGGAGGAGGATGGCAACAACGACGACGACGAAAACAACAACAACAACAACTTCAACAACAAAAACAACAACAATAACAGCAGCAACAACAACAACAACAACAACAACAACAACAAGAACAACAACCACAACAACAAGAACAAGAACAACAACAACAAGAACAAAAACAACAACAACAACAACAACAACCACAACAACAACAACAACAACCATAATAACAACAATGACAACAAGAACAACCACAACAACAAGAACCACAACAACAACAACAACAACAACAACAACAATGAGGACGACGACGACGACGAGAACGACGAGAACAACGATAATGACGAGAGCAACGAGGACTATGATAATAACAACAACGACAATGACGAGAACAACAACGACAATGATAACAACAACAACAACGACAACAACGATAGTTATGGTAGCAACAACAACAATAAGAACAACACAAACGAACACGATGACGACGACGACTACTACTACAACAACAACAAAGGTGATGACGACGATGGTGACAACAACTATAACAACAAAAACAGCAACAACAACAACAACAACAACAACAACAACAACAACAACCACAACAACAAGTACAATGACAACAGCGACAAACGCAATAGCAAAGACAACAACAACAACAACAACAACAAAAACACCACCAACAACAACAAAAACAACAACAATGACGACGACGACGACAATGACCAGAACGACGATAACAATGACAATGACGAGAACAACGACGACAATGGTAACAACAACAACAACAACAATAACAACAACAAAAACAACAACAATGACGACGAGAACGACGAAAACACTGACAATGACGAGAACAACGACTATAATGATAACAACAACACCAACGACACAAGTGATAGTTACGCCAGCAACAATAACAACAACAACAACAACAACAGCAAACACGATGACGACGACAAAGAAGACAACAACAACAACAACAACAACAACAACAACAACAACGGTGATGACAGCAACGATGAACATGAAGACGACGACGAAGACATCATCATAATCATCATCATCATCAACAACAACAACAATAACAACAACAACAACAACAACAACAACAACAACAACAACAACAACAACAACGATCACGACGACGACGAAGACATCAACAACAACAACAACAACAACAACAACAACAACAACAACAACAACAACAACAACAACAAAACAACAACCAGAACAAGAACCACCACCACAACAATAACAACTATAACAACAACAACAACAGCAACAACAATAACCAACAACAACAGCAATAACAACAACGACGACGACGGCGATGACGACGACGACGACAACAACAACAACAACAACAACAACAACAACAACAAAAACAACAACAACAACAACAACAACAACGACGACGACGACGACGACGACAACGACAACCACAATGACGACGACGACGACGAAGACAACAACAACAACAACAACAACAACAATAACAATAACAACAACAAAAACAACAACAACAACAACAACCACAACAACAAGAACAACCACCACAACAACAACAACAAGAACTATAACATCAACAACAACTGTCACAACCCTAGAATATAGATTGTAGTTAGTTGCATCAGTAAGCATTCATGAATGCATTCAAATCAATTTAATTGAAATTTGGATGTTCTACAAATGGGGATGACTAAACTCTAACACCAAACAACATCCAAATAGGTTCAACAAGAGAAAAATCCTAGCTACTCTATATTCAAAACAAAACCCTAGCAACTCTATATGCAAAACAATTCAAAAGTGGTGACAAATCAATGAACCAAAATGGTTTTCATAAAAGTCCATCATTTTTGATAAATGTTGGAAAGAAAATATCAGGGGTGATATATATTTTCAAAATACTTTTGGCATTTTACTTTAAACTCAAAAGCCACTGAAATGAAATAATTAATTGATTTCAAATACTTCCTAGTTTTATAAAATGTAGAAAACTTCACATGGGGTTGGAAATATTCCAAATAGCACCCCAGAGTTGTTTACCTATTTTCTTTGAATTAGTTGGAGCCAAAACAAATAAAACAAATGTTAGAAATAACAAAACAGAAAAGAATAGAAGAAAAAAAGGGAAACGCTTACCTGTCGCCCCTCCAGGCCCAGTCCACCAGGGGCGAGGAGGTCATCTTCCTCCTCTGCCAGGAGGACGGGCAGAGCCGTGGCGAGCTCGCCGTCGTGCCTCGCCACCTCCTGCTTCCACCTCCTCCCTGCGTGTCTGCCTCGCCTCCTCTCCCTTATCTTCGCGCCGCTGAGCCGCCCTCGCCCCCTCTGCCTCATCTTCTTTCTCCCCTATCTCTCTGCTTCTCCCTCCCCCATGGATTCCAGCGAGGCCGTCGCCACCGTTAGTCGCAGCAGTAGCCTCAAGCTTCCCCTCACCTTCCTGACCGGCTCATTAGCTCCGCCTCGTCGAGAAGCTCCTCGCTGTCAACCTCCCCGAGCACCCGAGCCACGGAGCATCGCCATCGCCGTCGTCCCCTTCACCTCCGGCCGCCGGACCTTCCTCGTCGATTCGCGCCAACCAAGGTGTCCCCGAGCTCGCCGTCTACTCCAACTGAATCCCTGTGAGCCGTCGGACGCATTCCCCCTCCCCTTGTCGATCTCCCCTTCCTCCCACCATGTTAGCTGCCGGAGCCGAAGCCCCTGCCGCCGGCCATGGTGTCATCGTGGTTAGCAACCCCGAGAGCCACTACCGAGCACCCCGGCGTGCTCAGTGAGCTCTCCTGAAGCCGTAGCCGTCCCATTCTTATTCTCCCGTGCCTCCTAGCACTAGCCTCGCCATGGCCGAGCTTCGGTAGCCGCCGTGGCTCGTCGCCGGGGCTACTCCGGCGACCTAGCCCCCCCTTCGAGCCCCCTGTGCGATGCGGTCGAGCCTGGGCTTCACCCAGTGCCTTCAGCGCTTCTAATCGAGCCCCATAGGCCGTTTTAGAGCATCTCCGGCGAGCCTCCGCCGCGCCCGTGGTCGCCGCCGGCCAGGCTCCGGTAGCCCTTACGTGGCCAGCCATTAGCCACCACTAACCCCCCTCCCAAGAGACGTTGACATAGGGCCCCACGGGTGAGTCAAACCACCATTAGGGTGGGTCAACGGGGGATTAAGCCCTGGGTCACTGACCAGTGGACCCCACTGGTCAGGTTTGACCTCGGACGGCTGCTGTTGACTGATACGCGAGTCTGACGTCACAATGACGCAATAAAGCTTTCTGATTTTAATTAATTCCAAAAAATGCCTAAAACTTGTAAAAATCATAGAAATTAAAATATAACTCGGATGAAAATAATTTATATATGAAAAAGTATCAGTAAAATCCAAGGAATCTGGTTATGGCATTTTCATGCATGTTTGAAAAAGTTAACATTACCAAATAGGAAAAATGGTGAATAGGATAAATTTCATAATTAGTTTGGAGATGGAATTTGATACTTATTTGAATTCCAGTTCAATTGTCATGACCAAACATTGGTCAATGCAAATCAGTACCTCAAAATACTAACCCCATGCATGTTGGAATAATTGGTTATGAGCATCAGGTCGAATCAATTATATGGGTACTTGGAAAGATACCCGGCCTGAAGTGATGCTTGGATCCTAATTCAAACCAACTTCGACTTAAGAAATGATAGCCACATTAGCCCTGCCACCTTTCATTTCATGTCTTGAGCATGCATCATAGTGTTGTATTTCCGTGAAGTAATTGTTGTTCTTTCGTGTTTGCCGGTGTTGTTCCCTCTCGGTAAACGATGTTTTCGACGATGTGATCGTTGACATTGATGAAGACTCATTGCTATCTTCAGACGTGTCAGGCAAGCAAACCCCCTTGAGCATTTTGATATAAACCCACCCTCTCGCTCCTGCTCTCTTTTACTGCATTAGGACAAACACGATTCAACTGTACATGTTATCGGTAGTTGAACCCATTCCTCTGCATGACCTCATTTTGTCACAGTAAATAGTTGAAACCACTTAGCATGAGTAGCAACTGCTTGAGCCGTGTTGTGCTTACTCATCCATGCTTGTTTACAATGCCTGCTATGCTTAGAGTCGTGTCAGGTCTGATCCGTCTGGATGATGAATCAGAATGGTTGTGTTCATGTCCAACAGTGTGAGAGTAAAGGTGTGAATCTAATTTGGTAAAGGTAGCGATGAGAGGCCATGTAGGAGTACATGGTGGGTTGTCTCATTGGGATCGTCCTTAAGAACTGAGTTCTGTGTATGTTATCCAAGACAAGATACTACCATGCATTGGGCCCTGAAATATAACCCCGCTCGGCTTATTAATTGCCTAGATCTCTGTCCAGGAGTTGCAATTAGTTGCTGGTGTTTGTAGGAAAAGCGTTGGCGACCATGTTTAGCTCTGCCCGATGGGGTAGGCTTCACTACGGTAGATACAAAGTGGCACCCGAATTGTGGGCTTGGGAACCCTGCGCGCATCGTTTGGGGCCGTAGAGGAAACCTCGGCCGGACTTCCTTGCGGGTTCAGTCTCAAATAGGCGATAAACCTGGACTAGGGTCTTGTGTGATTAACGGTCGTGGCCGACACCCACGCCAGTGCTTCCGCTTGAAGGTTGCCGAGATGCATGACGTGCATATGGAGCTAAGTGGTGGGAGCATGTGTGAAGAAGTATACCCCTGCAGGGTGATTCAATCTGTTCGAATAGCCGCGTCCTCGGTTATGGACTACTTGGAAGCATTACATGGTACATAGACAATTTAAATGGATACTTTAAAACATGCAAGATAAGTGTGAGTGATATGGAAGGCCTTCTCGTAGGGAGACGAGAGTGGATCCATAGTGGTGTATTGAATTGGTGAATATGTGGACTCGTGTGCATTATCCCACCTCAAAGAAAGAACTTGTAGTCGTAGTACAGGTTAGCCAAGAGTCAAAGCTGGCTTGCTGCAATCAAACCCCACAATCCTTTCATTGAAACATGATGCATATGTAGATAGTTCTGATGTAAGACTTGCTGAGTACCTTTGTACTCACGGTTGCTTTATTTATGTTTTTGCAGAGAAGACTTAGACTCATTAAAAGGTTCTACGCGATGTGTTCGATGTTGACCGGAATAGCTTGGGGATCCCAAACACAGGTATGTCTCCTTTGGTAGGGTCGTAGTAGCTTTTCAGGCTCTTCGAGGTACTTTTAGTAGAAGTGTGTACCCAGACATGATTTGCTTCCGCTTGTTGTTTGTATGACTTGAGTGTCGGGTCACGAGACCCCTGTTTGTAATATCATACTATGTTGACTCTTATGAGTCTTTAATAAATGCTTGAGTCATAGAGTTATGTTGTGATGCCATGCTGTATCTACACATATCGTGCATAATGTGTGTATGTTTGAAATGCATTATATGTGTGGGATTCGACACCTAGTTGTGTGCCTTTAGTAGTACTCTTTACACGGAAATGTCTCTTTGTGCTTCTATCGAGCCCTGGTAGCTTGCTACTCCTCTAGACACATTGATTGACTCGCGTGTATCCTTCTTTGCTGCTGTGTCTGTCCCCTCGGGGAAATGTCACGCGGTGTAATGGAGTCCTTGTAGCTTGCTACGACTCGTCTACACACGCTGATGACAGAAACCTGCTTTGCTGGGTTATGTATGCCTGTCCCTGTACGGATGTACCGCTTGGGTTTATAACTAGTCATGTCGACCCAGGTTCTTGTCGTTCGAACGCTAGTGACACGTTCATATACGTGAGCCAAAAGACGCAAACGGTCCCGGCCAAGGTAAGATGGCAGCCGTGGAGTTTACCGTGCGTGAGGCCGCAAAGTGATGTGATGTGTTACAGGCTGGGTTCTTATGACCTAGGATCGGGGTCCCGACAGCTTTGGTATCAGAGCTTGACTGCTTGTAGGATAACCAAGCCAAACTGGTCGATGTTGAGTCTAGCAACTCTTTAGTTATATAAGGGAATTGTTTGTGGAAGGGAACGTCAAGCTCTTTTTACTCCTTTCCTTGTGTCATTCTTATTCTGAGTCACCCTCTTCTTTACTCTACGGGGTTTAAGAATTAGGCTTTCTCATCTATTTATTAGGATGACGAGTTACTATGTTGGAGACTTATAGGAAAGTTGATATCTTCAAGGATCAGTGTCTCCATAAGAATTAAATTGTTATGTTGTTAGTTTTCTTGCAGATTGCCTCATAATTCATGTCCATACAGCCGTTATGCTGTCCGAGTTTTCCAAAGTTCCCAAATAGTCTGATGCAATTGCAAATTCCCTCCTCCTGAGCTAATGTCTTTTGGCCGGACAAAGCACACTAATAATTGTGTTGAGGTACTTTATTACCTCGATATTTTGTTGAAGTATTAGGAAAAGATGTTACCCCGAAAACTACCAAATAGTCTAGATGTGTGGTATGTCTTCCAGTGTAATAGTTCTGTCCATCATTTTCGAAAAACATATCGTGATGTTAAATAGTTTCTAGGTACTCTATTTATGGGTTCTTGGATCCAATGATCATTCTGCTCATCTCTGTTGATAGTGTTGCTAGTTCCTCTATGATGATTATAAACCTTGTTGTAGTCCTCAAGGTGCATGGTATATCATTCTTCCAATACCATGCACCATCTCTGTCAAAAGTTCTTCGTGAACTAAAGATCATAATAAGAGTGCTCGTGACGAGTTCCCCACTCCATATTGTGATTTTGCCTACTCCGCTCTTCTGCATGGGTTACCTGGAAGAATTATGTTGAGCTCTTTCGACATTCTAGTCCATGCATCCATAACTCAAGAAAATCATGTGCTCTTGAGTTGACCCTATCTAGTTGTTTTCTGACCTTCATCCATGTGAGGATAGTCAATAATAGTGGTGCATTCTTGTTATCAATGTCTTCTATTCCTGTGGTTTGTCAAGTTGTTCTATTCTCGAATGACTGGGAGAAGCAAACTCCAGTACCACATCCATTTCATGGATTGGGACAAAGTAGTTGCATTCCGCAGATCGAAATGCTAACCCAGCTTTTTTTCTGTTCTATCTTGGAGTATTACCCTCTTTTTGTCAAGAGTGTTATGAGAATTGCACCTTCTCTTATGAGCTCTTGATGTAGCGGTACTTTTCTCTATCATTGTTCATTCCTCGGTTTTCGTGTTGGTTGTAACCGGAATATCGACAAGTGAACCATGATGTGTGAAATCAATACTCCTAGCAATGTTATTGCTTGGTAGCTAATGGACAATAATTTCACTCTTATGTTGATGGTGATTGAATCGTCATTCTAAGATTGACCGTGCTACCTAGTCCATGTTTCATGGTGCACCTTTTGATTAATGAGTTAGGATTTTGTCAATCTCTCGTTCTATTGATCACATCATCTTGCCCTGAAAAGCAAGATTGTTCTCGAGCTTAATAATATATCGGTGGTTCGTGATTTTCCGAATATTTTCTCGGAAGTATTACCAGGTTGTTCCCTGACTGTTATGATAGAGATCGTGGTCAAGTTGGTTTTTCTATAAACCAACCCCTTCTCCAAGAATCCGTATTGGATACCCCGAGCTAGTTGGTTAAGCTAAACAACAACCTGGAGAGTTGGAAGATAAAAGCTTCGCCTGAACTCAGCTCATTTAAAAGGGATATTTTTCTGTTGTGTGAGTCTGAAGAAAGATGATATTTTCATCGGTTGATTTGTGTGATCAATTGTTGCATATATTATCTTGTTCAATTTTGATTTGAGCATGGGCTATCATCAAATCAAACTCAGAACCAAAGATTTTCTTAGCTGTGTTTTACTCATGGATTTCTCTGGGCATACACGATTATATTCTTTGATCTGACCAATGCTATTATCTTGCTCACATAGTTGTGGAAATCCATTTATATGGGTATCTTGATGAATTGTTGTTGAGCCCATCGGCAACATTCTAACTTGTTCCATGATCTATGTTGGACATCAAGCTAGTGCTGGAAACTTTGTAGACATTGTCTTCGCGTCTCGAACACGAGGTATATGTTAGGTGTAAGAAGTGACTTCCTCTAATTCATGTGCATCTGATGCAAGTTGTCGCCGTGAATTCGAGAAAAGTTAATTTGATTTATTTGGAATCATCTCAAGTCAGTCATGCACGTGCGAAGTATTCTATGGTCAGAGAGATTAGCTACCTCCGTTCCATATGTATCTCCTAGCACACCAAGCCACTGATTGATTGTTCAAGGAAAAGAATTTAGGTGTCATTCCCGAAGGGCCCGGACGGACTTGCACATGGCTTCGTTACCCGCAATGATGGTTCCCATCCAGAACTCGGTAGTGTTTTGTTGTAAGGTTTTTCATGTGTTCACAGTTGTCTTGGGCAGTGTGTTCACGTGGGTCTTATCCAACTCATGTTTTGGAGTTGTCTTCCGTAGTTCATTTCCTAAGAATCATGCAACGTTATCTCGTCGATTTGTGTTGCAAACTTTCTTTTCGGACATGCTGAGTCTGAAGCATCGTGTCACCAGCCGGAGCTGAATCTCAAGCAGTTATAATGGTTGGAACTTTCCCCAAGAATTATAATATTGGTCTCTATGTAACCCGGTAAAGTGATGTAATGGCTAACACATCTAGCCGGAAGACTTGATATTATAATATCTTGTATCAGCAATCTTAGCCATCTCCCCGTGAGGTTTTGTATGACCTATTTTATAAGTTGTTCCTCATGGATCCCCTTTGGTCCCGAAGTCCGACCTATACATGATGTGCTAGATATAAAGCATGACTTATAATTGGGTTGTGCTAGTACATCAAGGAGAACATTAGAAGCGGAGTGCTAAATGTCTCTCGGTCGATCAACCAGATTTCGTTCCCTTGGCACAGCTAAGGTGAAATCTGAGGAAGTGTTGTCTTCCTTTGCGTCTGGAACCTCCATCACTGTTCATCATGGTAGTATGTTGTGTCCCCAGGATCCTTGGCACAGATGTTGGTAAACCTTGAAGAATATGGAAATGCTCAAGTTCTTGAGAGCACGCTCAGACACTAGGTTATATCCTCGGTAATACTTGGAATGTGCCTTCCGTTCGCCGAGTTGTTCTATAACTCTAGTTTCTTTCCAACCTGAGTATGCCATTCTTTCAAAATTCCTCCAACAATTAATTGTGAATTGCCTTACTCTGGTATGAAGAGTTTCAATGATCTTAGGATCAAAAGTAATTCTTTTTGCCACTTAAGGGAAAAAACTCTAAGAGTCACCTTCCTAAGGTGCCCCGTTGTGGTATGAAGGGCAACTTAACCCTCGCTACTTTGAAACCTCGTCAGCATCTGTTTTAAGCCTGGATTTGTTGCCTACCAATTGAACCTCTATCATATGTCTCATTTCCTCATCCATGTTAGGTGTGTTGTGTCTCAGCTCAAGGGACGTTCCTATGTCTCATTCTATTAGTTGATCTTGAGTTGCTCGATCTTCGAGGAGATCGAATCTTGTGTAGTCTCCCTGTTCTTTTGACGTCAAGCTAGATGAAGACCTCAAGGACAAAGATGTCAAGATCAACATGGTGCGATGAATCAACGTCCTCGAGAGGAGCAAATGGATCGTGAAGATTGTGATAGTTTAGTGTCCCCTCTTCCTCTTCCCGACTACGCTTGAATCTCGGGACGAGATTCTTGTTTAGTGGGGGTGAGTTGTCACAGCCCTAGAATATAGATTGTAGTTAGTTGCATCAGTAAGCATTCATGAATGTATTCAAATCAATTTAATTGAAATTTGGATGTTCTACAAATGGGGATGACTAAACTCTAACACCAAACAACATCCAAATAGGTTCAACAAGAGAAAAATCCTAGCTACTCTATATTCAAAACAAAACCCTAGCAACTCTATATGCAAAACAATTCAAAAGTGGTGACAAATCAATGAACCAAAATGGTTTTCATAAAAGTCCATCATTTTTTATAAATGTTGGAAAGAAAATATCAGGGGTGATATATATTTTCAAAATACTTTTGGCATTTTATTTTAAACTCAAAAGCCACTGAAATCAATTAATTAATTGATTTCAAATACTTCCTAGTTTTATAAAATGTAGAAAACTTCACATGGGGTTGGAAATATTCCAAATAGCACCCAAGAGTTGTTTACCTATTTTCTTTGAATTAGTTGGAGCCAAAACAAATAAAAAAAATGTTAGAAATAATAAAACAAAAAAGAATATAAGAAAAAAAGGTAAACACTTACCTATCGCTGCTCCAGGCCCAGTCCACCAGGGGCGAGGAGGTCATCTTCATCCTCTGCCAGGAGGACGGGCAGAGCCGTGGCGAGCTCGCCGTCGTGCCTCGCCACCTCCTGCTTCCACCTCCTCCCTGCGTGTCTGCCTCGCCTCCTCTCCCTTATCTTCGCGCCGCTGAGCCGCCCCAGCCCCCTCTGCATCATCTTCTTTCTCCCCTATCTCTCTGCTTCTCCCACCCCCATGGATTCCAGCGAGGCCGTCACCGCCGTCAGTCGCAGCCGTAGCCTCAAGCTTCCCCTCACCTTCCTGACCGGCTCATTAGCTCCGCCTCGTCGAGAAGCTCCTCACCGTCAACCTCCCCGAGCTACCGAGCCACGGAGCATCGCCATCGCCGTCATCCCCTTCACCTCCGGCCGCCGGACCTTCCTCGTCGATTCGCGCCAACCAAGGTGTCCCCGAGCTCGCCGTCTACTCCAACAGAATCCCTGTGAGCCGCCGGACGCATTCCCCCTCCCCTTGTCGTTCTCCCCTTGCTCCCACCATGCTAGCTGCCGGTGCCGAAGCCCCTGCCACCGGCCATGGTGTCATCGTGGTTAGCAACCCCGAGAGCCACTGCCAAGCACCCCGGCGTGCTCAGTGAGCTCTCCTGAAGCCGTAGACGTCCCAATCTTTTTCTCCCGTGCGTCCTAGCACTAGCCTCGCCGTGGCCGAGCTTCAGTAGCCGTCGTGGCTCGTCGTCGGGGCTACTCCGGCGACCTAGCCCCCCCTTCGAGCCCCCTATGCGATGCGTTCGAGCCTGGGCTTCAGCCCAGTGCCTTCAGCGCTTCTAACTTAGCCCCATAGGCCGTTTTAGAGCATCTCCGGCGAGCCTCCGCCGCGCCCGTGTTCGCCGCCGGCCAGGCTCCGGTAGCCCTGACGTGGCCAGCCATTAGCCACCACTAACCCCCCTCCCCAAAGACGCTGACATAGGGGCCCACGGGTGAGTCAAACCACCATTAGGGTGGGTCAACGCGGGATTAAGCCCTGCGTCACTGACCAGTGGACCCCACTGGTCAGGTTTGACCTCGGACGGCTGCTGTTGACTGATGACGCCAGTCTGAAGTCACAGTGACGCAATAAAGCTTTCTGATTTTAATTAATTCCAGAAAATGCCTACAACTTGTAAAAATCATAGAAATTAAAATATAACTCAGATGAAAATAATTTATATATGAAAAACTATTAGAAAAATCCAAGGAATCTGGTGAATAGGATAAATGTCATGCATGTTTGAAAAAGTTAACATCACCAAATAGGCAAAATGGTGAATAGGATAAATTTCATAATTAGTTTGGAGATGGAATTTGATATTTATTTGAATTCCACTTCAATTGTCCTGACCAAACATTTGTCAATGCAAATCAGTACCTCAAAATACTAACCCCATGCATGTTGGAATAATTTGTTATTAGCATCAGGTCGAATCAATTATATGGGTACTTGGAAAGATACCCGGCCTGAAGTGATGCTTGGATCCTAATTCAAACCAACTTCGACTTAAGAAATGATAGCCACATTAGCCTTGCCACCTTTCATTTCATGTCTTGAGCATGCATCATAGTGTTGCATTTCCGTGAAATAATTGTTGTTCTTTCTTGTTTGCCGGTGTTGTTCCCTCTCGGTAAATGATGTTTCCGACGATGTGATCGTTGACATTGATGAAGACTCATTGCTATCTTCAGACGTGTCAGGCAAGCAAACCCCCCTTGAGCATATTGATATAAACCCACTGTCTCGCTCCTACTCTCTTTTACTGCATTAGGACAAACACGATTCAACTGTACATGTTATCGGTAGTTGAACCCATTCCTCTGCATGACCTCATTTTGTCACAGTAAATAGTTGAAACCACTTAGCATGAGTAGCAAGTGCTTGAGCCTTGTTGTGCTTACTCATCCATGCTTGTTTACAATGCCTGCTATGCTTAGAGTCGTGTCGGGTCTGATCCGTCTGGATGATGAATCGGAATGCTTGTGTTCATGTCCTACAGTGTGAGAGTAAAGATGTGAATCTGATTTGGTAAAGGTAGCGATGAGAGGACATGTAGGAGTACATGGTGGGTTGTCTCATTGGGACCGTCCTTAAGAACTAAGTTCTGTGTATGTTATCCAAGACAAGATACTACCATGCATTGGGCCCTGAAATATGACCCCGCTCGGCATATTAATTGCCTAGATATATGTCCAGGAGTTGCAATTAGTTTCTGGTGTTTGTAGGAAAAGTGTCGGCGACCGTGTTTAGCTCTGCCCGACGGGGTAGGCTTCACTACGGTAGATACACAGTGGCATGGTGTACCAAGTGGCACCCGAATGGTGGGCTTGGGAACCCTGTGCGCATCATTTGGGGCCGTAGAGGAAACCTCCGCCGAACTTCCTTGCGGGTTCAGTCTCAAATAGGCGATAAACCTAGACTATGGTCTTGTGTGGTTAACGGTCGTGGCCGACACCCATGCCAGTGCTTCCGCTTGAAGGTTGCCGAGATGCATGACGTGCATATGGTGCTAAGTGGTGGGAGCATGTGTGAAGAAGTATACCCTTGCAGGGTGATTCAATCTGTTCGAATAGCCGCGTCCTCGGTTATGGACTACTTGGAAGCATTACGTGGTACATAGACAATTTAAATGGATACTTTAAAACATGCAAGATAAGTGTGAGTGCTATGGAAGGCCTTCTCGTAGGGAGACGAGAGTGAATCCATAGTGGTGTATTGAATTGGTGAATATGTGGACTCGTGTGCGTTATCCCACCTCAACGAAAGAACTTGTAGTCGTAGTACAGGTTAGCTAAGAGTCAAAGCTGGCTTGCTGCAATCAAACCCCACAATCCTTTCATTGAAATATGATGCATATGTAGATAGTTCTGATGTAAGACTTGCTGAGTACCTTTATACTCACGGTTTCTTTATTTATGTTTTTGCAGAGAAGACTTAGACTCATTAAAAGGTTCTACGCGATGTGTTCGATGTTGACCGGAATAGCTTGGGGATCCCAGATAGAGGTCTGGCTCCTTTGGTAGGGTCGTAGTAGCTTTTCAGGCTCTTCCAGCCACTTTTAGTAGAATCTGTACCCAGACATGATTTGCTTCCGCTTGTTGTTTGTATGACTTGAGTGTCGGGTCACGAGACCCCTGTTTGTAATATCATACTATGTTGACTCTTATGAGTCTTTAATAAATGCTTGAGTCATAGAGTTATGTTGTGATGACATGTTGTATCTACACATATCGTGCATAATGTGTGTATGTTTTAAATGCATTATATGTGTGGGATTCGACACCTAGTTGTGTGCCTTTAGTAGTACTCTTTACAGGGAAATGTCTCTTTGTGCTTCTATCGAGCCCTGGTAGCTTGCTACTGCTCTAGACACATTGATTGACCGGTGTGTATCCTTCTTTGCTGTTGTGTCTGTCCCCTCGGGGAAATGTCACGCGGTGTAATGGAGTCCTTGTAGCTTGCTATAACTCGTCTACACACGCTGATGACCGACACCTGCTTTGCTGGGTTATGTATGCCTGTCCCTGTACGGATGTACCGCTTGGGTTTATAACTAGTCATGTCGACCCAGGTTCTTGTCGTTCGAACGCTAGCGACACGTTCATATACGTGAGCCAAAAGACGCAAACGGTCCCGGCCAAGGTAAGGTGGCAGTCGTGGAGTTTACTGTGCGTGAGGCCGCAAAGTGATGTGATGTGTTACAGGCTGGGTTCTTATGACCTAGGATCGGGGTCCCGACAACAACAACAACAACAACAACAGCAACAACAACAACAACAACAACAACAACAACAACAAGAAGAACAACAACAACAACAATAACAACAATAACAACTAAAAAAAACAACAACAACAACAATAACAACAACAACAACAACAACAATATCAACAACAACAACAACCACCACAACAACAACCATAACAACAACAAAACCAACAACAACGACGACGAGAATGAAGACAACAACGTCAAGAGGGATAACAATGACAATGATGACAACAACGAGAACAACGACAATTACGACAACAACAACAGCAACCACAACATCGACAACAACGTCAAGAGCGATAGCAACGGCAAAAACTACAACACCAACAAGTAAGACGACAACGACGACGACAACTACAACAACGAGAGCAACGATAACAAAGACCACAACGACAGAGAGAAGAACGACAACAACACAACAATGACAACAACAACAACAACAACAACAACAACAACAACGGCAACAACAACAACAACAACGATAACGACAAGAACAACAACAACTACAACAACAACAACAACAACAATAACAAGAATAACAACAACAACCACAACCACAACAACAACAACAACAACAACAAAAAACAACGACGATAACAATGATAATGACGAGAACAACGACGACAATGGTAACATCAACAACAACAACAATAACAACAACAAAAACAATAACAATGACGACAACAACGACGAAAACAATGACAATGATGAGAAGAACGACGACAATGATGACAGTAACACCAACGACAATAGCAATAGTTACGCAAGCAAAACAACAACAACAACAACAACGGTGATGACAGCAATGATGAAGATGAAGACGACGATGAAGACATCATCATCAACAACAACAACTACAACTACAACAACAACAACAACAACATGTAGCGACCCGACTCAAGACGAGTCAAGCCTCTGTGTTTCTGTGCCATCCCTGGATCAGTATGCTGGCACACACAGTACATCAATGTATATATCAAAGTGCAATCACATGTAAATAGCGTAAAACTGATATATACCTTGAATATCTCAGCGGAAGAAGTCAAGGGAGTGGAGTCCCAATAAACACCAACGGCAAGTTGAGTGTAGACCGTAACCCGGAATCGTACTCTTACTCGTTGAAGAAAAATATCTGCAACATAAGACGTTGCAGCCGTGTAGGTCAGCATATCTCAGCTTCCAGCTGGGTCATTGGTCCAGAGACTACAAGTCCAGCTTCATACTCCATCTGGTAGGGTTGAGGTTTTGGGGATGAGACGGGTAAGAGAGGGAGGGAGATACACACAATACAAACAATATTTTTGAGAATAGGTTTTAGTTGTGGCCGTCGGAAAACACACACCAATGACGACTCACAATTCATCGTATCTAACGTGAGTATACAAAAGGGATTTGGACTTCTAAGGATCATATAAATATTCAAACACTTCAGGGTCTTCGAGTTCTTCGGGTCTTGAGAGTCTACTGTTGATGTAGCTTCAACTGCATGATGAAATCCTTTTTACTTTGAAGTGGGAGTCGGTTGATCCTTCACGTGGTCAAAGGGGAAAGGGCATTGTCTAAATATTTGAGGTGAGAGAGAACGTTTGATGAAATCAGAAGGGATGAGAAGTAAAGGATGTTCTTGAAAATAATTTTTTTGAGAGATTCTTCCCTAAGGGATTTCCAGTTTCTAGGGTCACGTCCTACAGTCAACATGTGCTCTGATACCATCTCTGTAGCGACCCGACTCAAGACGAGTCAAGCCTCTGTGTTTCTGTGCCATCCCTGGATCAGTATGCTGGCACACACAGTACATCAATGTATATATCAAAGTGCAATCACATGTAAATAGCGTAAAACTGATATATACCTTAAATATCTCAGCGGAAGCAGTCAAGGGAGTGGAGTCCCAATAAACACCAACGGCAAGTTGAGTGTAGACCGTAACCCGGAATCGTACTCTTACTCGTTGAAGAAAAATATCTGCAACATAAGACGTTGCAGCCGTGTAGGTCAGCATATTGAATATGCCGGCAAGTCACAAGAGAGAGGGGTAAAATGTCATCTATACTATATGCATATATGGCAGGTGGGGTTGTAAGTTTTAGCGTAAAGCAAAATTTTCTCCTACAACAAGAGAGGGCTAGAAGCAAAATGTTACTACATTGTTGGTTGTTAACGAGATGGTTCCACCAACCAATTCTCGTACCCATGTTGTCAATAATACCCACATCAATATTATTATTTGTGTTGAGAACTTCAGATAACTTCAGTTCCTTTGGCTCAAGTTGTCCATGACCGTTGACACGGCTAATCGATTAGGTTTGAGTACTCTGCAGAGTTTTGCACACGTTCCCCACAAGATTTGATCGCCTCCGAGTATGTCCTCGCACTTCAGGGTGTTTGAAGACCGGATGATCAAAACATGGTCTTTCAACGGGTCCCTCTGAATCCCTATCGGTGCCCATCCATTCCTACCGTTCGTCTACATTTGCTAGCACCGCCTGTCCAGAGTCGCCGCGTTGTCCAACCAAGCCAGAGCCCATAATGACTTGTGGCTGTGCAGGTAAGCCTTGGGTCTTGAAAATATCCGTCCGTCTCTTTGAGCCTGGGTGAAGCTTTTCGCAGGATGTCATGGCCGTCCCCAGCATCCCGGGTCATCCACTGGGTTCTCCAGGGAGCCGATCAACCGTCCTTCACCCAGAGTTGCATTGCGTCCGAGGTCTTGAAAATCTTGTCTTAACCGGTCTTGATTATTTAATTAACCTCGCGTCACTCGTATTATGCACTCAACCGAAATCCCGTCTACTCAAGCATAGCAATATGAAATTTGTCGTCCCGGGGCCAAGTATCGGGGTTGTTGTGTGCCTACCACATGATACTACAATCTATACTAAAATTTCCAAGTACCTAGGCAGCATGCAATTGGGCATAGGATGGTAGAACTACGATGCATAAAACATAGGTGATAGTATGATCAAAGTGACTTGCCTGGTGATGTTGACGAAGAAGAATTTCTCGAGAAATAACTTGATAGACTACTCGTCACTCTCCGATGAAATCTATATAATCAAACATAGTATTCACATAAGCACTCAGACTAGCAATCATTCTAGCAATCAATTAACAAACAGCAATAAAAGTTGATGCAATCAAAAATCAATAAGAGAGAGCGGATAAAAATCCAAAGGAAACTTCAAAGAAGCTAGGAAGCCTTCTACTACATCAAACACTATATAGTTTTTGTTCCAACTGAAAATAAAACACTAAAATAGAAAAAATAACAGAAAACAAAATATAAAATAACTAAGATAACAGAAGTAAAATTTACAAAACAATATTATTTTATAAGTATTTTCAAAATAGGAAATCAAACTAGCAATGCAACCAATTCGCAAGTTAGTATAGAACTAGAATTGATTCCATGCGAACAAATAAAATAAACTTTTGTTGTTGTTGAAAAGTTACTGGTAAATATCAGAAAACAAAATATAACTTGTCACAATTACAAAAAAACAAATTAAGAACAAATAATACAAAAGAAATAGCAAGAAAACAAAAAAGGCTAAAACAGAATCTGTTTTGCTTAAAACCCTAAGTAAAAATATATAAAAAACATTGAAACTTAAACT